>NC_074690.1:21497829-21625329 GCF_029448725.1 Salvelinus fontinalis | reverse complement strand
TGTACAACATTAAAACCCAATCAATGGAGCTCCATTGGACAGGACTCTTCTTCACCACATTGTGTGCTTTCTTTTTTCTCTCCCTAGCAGAGCACACACACCCACACACACACACACACACAAACAAACAAACAAACACACACACACGCTGGTGTCCTATTTAACCGTCACCAGCAGCCTCTGAATCTGTGCAGAGAGAAGTACCGCAACTTTGCTGTCTCATCCGCGTTGCCATGGTAATTCCGGAGAGGCGAGAGCGGGAGCTCTAGTCCCTGTTCTCCAGATAGAAGAGAGCAAGCGTTACCAATCAATGCTTTTTGTCAAAAGATGGGCATGAGTGTTCAGCATTGTGGACTTGACAGTCCCCCCCACACACACACACACACACATCCAAATGCAAAACAATCTGACAGTAGATCATGTTTCATTACATCCTTGTGATTAAAGCTGGATGCCCGTCAACACACAGTATTAAAAAGCCAAGACTATCGTGTTGTTTGTAGTTCAAGATGGGGGAGCTGTCAGTCTCTCTGTGTTGCTATGTGTGTTTGAGCTGATGTCACCAAGAAATAGAACCAGACAGTCATCCCTGTATTAGCCTGATCCATCTGTGGCTTATTATTCCCCAACTCTATGAGGTTTTGAAAATCAGAGGCGGGGAGGGAAGGGAAAACAGCCCAAGAGCTCTAATGTGTCCTCTGGCCCTGAGGTGGAAAACAAAATGAAACCCATGTCCAATATCTCTCCTGAGGGGATATGTTGTTTTGTTTCTGAATTTTTGACAAGCCGCTGCAAAGTACTGTATAATGTTGGAGCCTAGGGAGGTATATAAACAGAAGGATATTGGTGCTTAGACAAGTCATAAAAGCATAATAGTGATGGCTAGATCAAGGCCAGGGGCGTCGATATGACAACCTACTCCAATTAGTTTGTTTCATTCACTGCTTTTATGTGTCTGGGGCATTCCTTTGAATGTTGAATGAATGGTTGATACGACACTGCAGGGCTTCACTTTATCTTTCTATCTACCTCTCTCTCTCTCTAGCTTTTTATTTATTTATTTCAATTAATCTCTCTTCTCAGGGCTACTCTCTCTGTCTCTTTGTCTCTCTCTCTCTCGCTCGCTCACTCTCTCTCTCTTTATTTAAATCCATCTCTCTTCCCTTTCTGGGGTATTCCCAAATGGAGCACTAAGGCAAATTTTCCAATTAGTCGACATGTTGGAACTGCTAATGTGGGTGGGTCTGCTAATGCACCCAATTATTTATTTATTTGTCTTAATATTTATTTATTTACATATTTATTTATTTATCCCTATATTTAGCCACCCACAACCTCTGAGCTAAACAAATGTGGTCAGGAAAATCTAGCCACTCATTTCTCAATGAGACCTCTTCCCAGGTAGAGAGTTGGCACTAATATTGAAATACTATGCTCCACTGACAAAATCATTTCCCAATATATCTAGTGTTCTCCTCAAGGTAATTTGATTGAGGTCGGCCACAAACATACAAAACATAGCCTAACAAAATATCTCAGCATTCACTGTCAGTATCATATAACTTGTTCCATAATGCTTGTGAATAATGTATCATTTTTTTCATTGCTATGTGATTAGTAGGAATAGAAATGTACAGGGAAATGGTGAGAACCATCTTTCTATTAAAGCCAGTGCACAAGTGTGATATTTCTCTCTCATACATGACACACTATAGTGGAATTCGTTTACTACAGTGTAGGAGACGCAGTTATGACCTTGCCATTGCACTTTTGCGCTGCTGAACAGCTGAGTGAAATCATCAGAGCTCTGCAATAGAGGTCATTCTATGGGTGTAACCTGGGTGCACCACGGAACCATTAAAATAATTTTTCCTGTCAGAGAGTTGAAGACACTGTACTGGAAGGTCTTTAGGTTCAACTCTATGGTCGTTAATTACTCACTAGCTTTCAACAGTTTTATGTTAGCACACATGTTGCTCTGAACTTAAAGAACTGGATTAAGCCTATCCTTGACTAAAATCCAATGGAGAATCTCGAATAAAATCACTTTTTGGTCCAGGATTAGGTTTATGAGTCCAGGAGCCCCAAAATGGTCCAAATGTCATTCAATATGTTAGGATAAAGCAAGTTATCTTTGTGAATAGGTTTTTAAAGCTGTATTTAAGTAATGCATGTCCTTGGTAGATTTTGACTGCTTATTTTAAATTATGCTGCAACTTTGATGCACCACTGCATCATCCATTCAGTCTGTCTCTCCTCTTAGCTTAGCTCATACCTTACTCAGCTATCGCTTAGCTATGTAACTTTTATTTTTATTATATTGTTTTATCCTTTTTTAGTTTTTACTCTCTTGCTGTACAGTGTCCTTGGGTTTCTTGAAAGGCTCTTTAAATCCCATGTATCAACTCTGTTCGTTGGGCTTTTAACTCTGCACTATTGAGTGATTGTTAACTTGTTAACTCTTTGGAAATCTTATAATAAAGTTGTTGTTTGAAGAATCTACAGTATCTCTTCCTTTTGGTTAGAATTTCCAAGACATGACGTGAATTCGTTTTGGATTTGGGGACTGTGAAGAGACCCCTGGTGGCATGTCTGGTGGGGTATGTATGGGTGAATGTTATTTGATTATGCAGACAATCTGGAATTTTTTATCACAGTAATATTTATCATAAAAACTAGAAGAGAAGCAGTTGATCTCTCGTCAATCCTCAACCAGGAAGGACTGGCATGTTGTTGATGTTAGTTCTGTATCTGCAGTTAAGGGCAAGACGTGCTACCCTGTTTTGAGCTTTCTTTGCTGCACTTGGCTATATTACCGGACAGTAATCAAGATGGGACAAGACCAGAGCCTGAACAACTAGTACAGTTTCTTTTTGTGTCAAACACGCAGAACATCCTTTTTATCATAGACATACCCCACCCCATCTTCACAACAACTTTGTCAATATGACTTGACCATGATCATTTACAATCCAATGTTACAGCTAGGAGTTTAACTTCCTCAACTTGCTCTTTATGCACAACTCCAGTTTAGGTTTAGGTCTTAGAGAATGTTTAGAACCAAATACAATGCCTTTCATTTTAGATGTATTTAAGACCAGTTTGTTATTAATCACCTATTCTGATACTGACTGTAACTCCTTACTTAGAATGTCAGTGAGCTCATTGGCTTTGGGTGCTGACATGTAGAGTGTGGAATCCTCCGCATACATAGTCATTCTAGCTTCTTGTAAGACCAGGCTTGTTATTTCCCTCTCAGTGTGAGGTCATCAACACAGACATGACTGAGAATATGATCCTTCCACTTCTAAGATGGCTCCCTTCTGGGCAGACGTGTGGCACCATGTCTGCCACCTCTCAACCCTCAATCCACAATACAAATCTACAGAAGGCAGGTGTCTGCTGACCCCCAAATACCTTCCACTCTGCATGCATTTCACAGACACAGAAAAAAAACACACATACATATACACACATACACAAACATACACAACACAAATGATCACGCACGCACGCACACACGCACGCACGCACACACGCACGCACGCACGCACGCACGCACACACACACACACACACACATTACGTCATTGCATGAACTTGTCTGACACTTTATGTGGAGCCATTTCAGTCTCAGAGTCCAGTCCTCTGTTGTTTAGTGAGATCTATAAGAGATAAGGGCCTCAGAGTACAGTCCTCTGTTGTTTAGTGAGATCTATAAGAGATAAGAGCCTCAGAGTCCAGGCCTCTGTTGTTTAGTGAGGTCTATAAGAGATAAGGGCCTCAGAGTCCAGGCCTCTGTTGTTTAGCCTCAGACTGAGTCAGTAATGAAGTGGCACACTCTATCAGACGTCAATCAAGCTCATCTCTGACTTGCTGGAGAGAGAGAGATAGCAGAGCAACAGGCCTAACCCCCACTATTACACCCGCCCAAGCCCTATCCTGCGACCTAAGAGGTATGTATCAGATGCTCAACATGCTCTGCTCACACCTACTGTGATGGTCCGCAACACAACCTTTTTACTATCTCATCCTGGAATCTTCCTTTGGCCTAAAGAGCAGGAACCCAGACGTCATCAAAGAAATTGGAAATACAGACATTGTCATCCTACAAGAAACATGGTAGAAAGGAGACTGACCCACTGGCTGCCCTCTAGGTTACAGAGAGCTGGTAGTCCCATCCACCAAACTATCAGGAGTGAAACAGGGAAGAGACTCAGGGGGTATGCTAATTTGGTATAGAGCAGACCTAACTCAATCCATTAAATTAATCAAAACAGGAACATTTTACATTTGGCTAGAAATTCAAAAGGAAATTACCTTAACAGGGAAAAATTTCCTCCTGTGTGCTACCTATATCCCTCCACTAGAATCCCCATACTTTAATGAAGACAGGTTCTCCATCCTGGAGAGGGAAATTAATAATTTCCAGGCCCAGGGACATGTACTAGTCTGTGGCGACCTAAATGCCAGAACCTGACACCCTCAGCACACAGGGGGACAAACACCTGTCTGGTGGTGACAGCATTCCCTCCTCCATATGCCCCCCTAGGCACAACTATAACAACATGATCAACAAAAACGGGTCACAACTCCTGCAGCTCTGTCGCACGCTGTGTATGTACGTAGTCAATGGTAGGCTTCGAGGGGACTCCTATGGTAAATACACTTATAGATCATCGTTTGGCAGTAGTACTATAGACTATTTTATCACAGACCTCAACCCAGAGTCTCTCAGAGCGTTCACAGTCAGCCCACTGACACCCCTATCAGACCACAGCAAAATCACAGTCTACTTGAACAGTTGGGGGTTAAGCTGCATCCATACAGTGGGGCAAAAAAGTATTTAGTCAGGCACCAATTGTGCAAGTTCTCCCACTTAAAAAGATGAGAGAGGCCTGTAATTTTCATCATAGGTACACTTCAACTATGACAGACAAAATGAGAAAAAAAATCCAGAAAATCACATTGTAGGATTTTTAATGAATTTATTTGCAAATTATGGTGGAAAATAAGTATTTGGTCAATAACAAAAGTTTCTCAATACTTTGTTATATACCCTTTGTTGGCAATGACAGAGGTCAAACGTTTTCTGTAAGTCTTCACAAGGTTTTCACACACTGTTGCTAGTATTTTGGCCCATTCCTCCATGCAGATCTCCTCTAGAGCAGTGATGTTTTGGGGCTGTTGCTGGGCAACACGGACTTTCAACTCCCTCCAAAGATTTTCTATGGGGTTGAGATCTGGAGACTGACTAGGCCACTCCAGGACCTTGAAATGCTTCCTACGAAGCCACTCCTTCATTGCCCAGGCGGTGTGTTTGGGATCATTGTCATGCTGAAAGACCCAGCCACGTTTCATCTTCAATGCCCTTGCTAATGGAAGGAGGTTTTCACTCAAAATCTCACGATACATGGCCCCATTCAGTCTTTCCTTTACACGGATCAGTCGTCCTGGTCCCTTTGCAGAAAAACAACCCCAAAGCATGATGTTTCCACCCCCATGCTTCATAGTAGGTATGGTGTTCTTTTGTATGCAACTCAGCATTCTTTGTCCTCCAAACACGACGAGTTCTATTTTGGTTTCATCTGACCATATGACATTCTCCCAATCTTCTTCTGGATCATCCAAATGCTCTGTAGCAAACTTCAAACGGGCCTGGACATGTACTGGCTTAAGCAGGGGGACACGTCTGACACTGCAGGATTTGAGTCCCTGGCGGCGTAGTGTGTTACTGATGGTAGGCTTTGTTACTTTGGTCCCAGCTCTCTGCAGGTCATTCACTAGGTCCCCCCGTGTGGTTCTGGGATTTTTGCTCACCGTTCTTGTGATCATTTTGACCCCACGGGGTGAGATCTTGCGTGGAGCCCCAGATCGAGGGAGATTATTACATTTACATTTACATTTACGTCATTTAGCAGACACTCTTATCCAGAGTGACTTACAGTAGTAGTGAGTGCATACATTTTTATACTAGTCCCCCGTGGGAATCAAAACCACAACCGTGGCACTGCAAGTGCCATGCTCTACCAACTGAGCTACACGGGACTATATTTTCTGTATTATTTTGGTCAGGTCAGGGTGTGACGAGGGTGGGTATGTGTGTTTTTGTGTTGTCTAGGGTTTTTGTTTATCTATGGGGATTTTGTATGTCTAGGTAATGTAGGTTTATGGTGGCCTGAATTGGTTCCCAATCAGAAGCAGCTGTTTATCGTTGTCTCTGATTGGGGATCCTATTTAGGTTGCCATTTTCCATTTAGGTTTTGTGGGTAGTTGTCTATGTGGAGTTGCATGTCAGCACTCGTTCTATTTAGCGTCATGTTCATTTTTTGTTACTTTGTTAGTTTGTTCAGTGTTCTTCCTTTATTAAAAGAAGAATGTATTCATATCATGCTGCGCCTTGGTCTCCTCAATACGACAAACGTGACAGATCCCCAGCACAGCAACACAATTAGAGCCAACCAAATCATGAGAAAACAAAAAGATCATTGCTTGACACATTGGAATGAATTAACAAAAAAACAGAGCAAACTAGAATGCTATTTGGCCCTAAACAGAGACTACACAGTGGCAGAATACCTGACCACTGTGACTGACCCAAACTTAAGGAAAGCTTTGACTAAGTACAGACTCAGTGAGCATAGCCTTGCTATTGAGAAAGTAGTCAGATCTGGCTCTCAAGAGAAAACAGACTATGTGCACACTGCCCACAAAATTAGGTGGAAACTGAGCTGCACTTCCTAACCTCCTGCCAAATGTATGACCAAATTAGAGACACATATTTCCTCAGATTACACAGATCAACAAAGAATTCGAAAACAAATCGAATTTTGATAAACTCCCATCTACTGGGTGAAATACCACAGTGTGCCATCACAGCAGCAAGATGTGTGACCTGTTGCCACAAGAAAAGGGCAACCAGAGAAGAACAAACACCATTTCAAATACAACCTATATTTATGTTTATTTATTTTCCCTTTTGTACTTTAACCATTTGCACATCGTTACAACACTGTTTATATACATAATATGACATTTGTAATGTCTTTATTATTTTGGAACTTCTGTGAGTGTAATGTTTACTGTTCATTTTTATTGTTTATTTCACTTTTGTATATTATCTATTTCACTTGCTTTGGAAATGTTAACATGTGTTTCCCTTGCCAATGAAGCCCCTTGAATTGAATTGAATTGAATTGAGAGCCAGAGAGAGAGAAAGAGAGAGAGAGAGAAAGAGAAAGAGAAAGAGAAAGAGAAAGAGAAAGAGAAAGAGAGAGAGAGAGAGAGAGAGAGAGAGAGAGAGAGAGAGAGAGAGAGAGAGAGAGAGAGAGAGAGAGAGAGAGAGAGAGAGAGAGAGAGAGAGAGAGAGAGAGAAAGAAAGAAAGAAAGAAAGAAAGAAAGAAAGAAAGAAACAGAGAGAGAAAGAGACAGAGAAAGAGAAAGAGCGAGAAAGAGACAGGAAGAAAGAAAGAAAGAAAAAGAAAGAGAAGGGTTGCTCTCTACCACTAAACACTGAGACAGACACGATAGATCATCGCTGCATTGTGAGCTATAGCCTAATTTTGTCAAAGGTAGGGGTGTTATGGGTGCTATAACCGAGACGTGGTATTACTGGTGTCTATCTTCAGTATTGGTGGAATAAAACAGCAATCGTTATAAGCAATTGTTGTGACAAACATATTTTCTATTGCCCTGAAGCACCCCCCATAGACTTCAGTTCTACATAAAATAAATGGAAAACAATTCCTATTGAGATCTCTATTATAGCGCTATCATGTCTTATTCTGGCAGAGAAATTCACGGGGGCTTATTCTCTCTGAAACGAAGAAGAGGGTTGGTCTAGAGAATGTAGGTCAGGCCATGAGAGAGAGATCCTGTGAATGAGTAGAGAAAGAAGGACATATCTGCACATCCGTTAACTGATCTTCAATTACCAGTAATATAGCCATTACAATCATTGTTCCTGGTCCCTTTGTGGGTTAAATTACTAAGTGTTTGTCTGTTCTTGTTCCCACTGGTTATTCCACTCTGAGAACAGAGAGAGAATGTGAACCATTTTGATTTTGAGCACATTACAATGATACATTCTGCCCAGAAGCAGGAATACCTTACTTTATTGCCCTTATGTAATACAATAAAACAACTCAATAACTGTGAAACAACAGTGTTACTGCATAGTATAACAACAATCAGTGGTGTAAAATACTTAAGTAAAAATTCTTTCAAGTACTACTTAAGTAGTTTTTTGGAGGTATCTGTACTTTACTTTACTATTTATATTTTTGACAACTTTTACTTTTACTTCACTACATTTTTAAAGAAAATAATGTACTTTTTACTCCATACATTTTCCCTGACACCCAAAAGTACTTGTTCCATTTTGACAGGAAAATGGTCCAATTCCCACCCGTATCAAGAGAACATCCCTGGTCATCCCTACTGCCTTTGATCTAGTGGACTCACTAAACACAAGCGCTTCATTGGTAAATGATGTCTGAGTGTTGGAGTGTGCCCCTGGCTATCCACCAATAAAATCACCTGTGGTTTGCTTAATATAAGGAATTTTAAATGATTTATACTTTTACTTTTGATACTTAAGTACATTTTAGCAATTCCGTTTACTTTTGATACTTAAAAGTATATTTAAAAACAAATACTTTTAGACTTTTACTCAAATAATGTTTTACTGGATGACTTTCACTTTTACAAGAGTCATTTTCTGTTAAGGTATCTTTTCCTTTACTCAAGTAGGACAATTGAGTACTTTTTCCACCACTGACAGCAATATCAAATGTCACAGGAATAATGCTCCTAATACATTATTCCTAATACAGGTTAGGAAAGCTGACAAGTGAAATGTGACCACACATCAATGTCAAATGTACTGTGTATATCGAGTGACATGTTCTGGCGATAGCAGTCACAAGACACCAGTGACGACATAATGCACTCGGGTTCATGTACGGTTCAGCGCTCAGCCAAGTTTTACCGCAGACATGAAATGAACACAAATGCTCCCACGGCTATAGAATGTCTTCTGCCCGCAGTAATGCAACGTGACTTTCTCAACAGCCCCTCACAAACTAATACCTCAGCTGAATTTCATCCCACAGGGCAAAATGAATGTTCGATGCTCAAGCTTCATTGCATATAAGGCTGGCAGAGAGTCAAACACTACCCTGTGGAGAGCTGCTTCTGGGGATCTGTGGGGCTGCATCGGGACGGTTTGAAGTGAAAGTGAAGTTCTGTCCCAATGCAGGAGTGCTAGAATAATACTGTAAGAGGAAAAAGAGAATGTAAGTGATAGGGGTAAGTGAGTAGTAGCAGTTTCCCACACTGTCACTATAAATAGGTATGTCGGTGTTACTACTAACCCTGGTTTCGTCCCAGTCAAACTGCATGGCCAGGTTGGAAGTAGGAAAAGTGAGTTAACCTAAAGAAATGGCTTATGGGCTGACTACAAACAGCCAGGTCAGCATTTGTGTTCAGTAATCAGGTGATCTCCACAGGATGAGCTCCATAGCAGGAGTTCCACAGGAGGAGGTGCATCGGTGGAATCCCCATGGAGAGCCCCCTCTAGGCAGGTAACCGAGGCTGAAGGTGATGGAGATGACAGGGGATTGATTGAACAGGGCAGGAACCTGGTGCTCTACAGGATCTGAGTTCTTACTCACTGATAGGCTTCATTCATTAGTTTTTTACAATCTCTAGGACCCATTTCACAATACTTAGGTAACTTTTTTTAAACTCTTCACACAGTTATTCTAACCAACTTTCAGCTTGGCACAGCAGTTAATTTCATATCCAAAATGCACTAAAACTACCAAAACACTTCTTACATGTCTAAAATCAACTCATTCTTCCATAACACTAGCAAAAGTTGTCACCCAACAAGCACACTTTGTCACTCATAAAACAATGACCTAAAAAAACACTAACAACAGGTAGCATTACACAATGTTTTCTTTTGTAAAATGTCAAATTAATATTTGTGTCATTCTCAAAACTTTTGGCCACGACTGTACATACTCCTCTCCCTCTCCCAGCCACTCTTCTTACTCTGTCAGCCACTTCTCTATCTCTGGCTGGGTCCATGTTTACATTACAGTACAGCATTATTCCTAAGATGTCCCCTTTTGTATAGATGGTAATGAAATAGAAAGACTAACGCCTGGGTAGGTGTTAAGCTACAATATGAATCAGCTGTGGTTGGTCTAATTGTTTTGCTAGTATTTAATTTTTAAGATTTGGAATATATTTCAATATGGTTTTACTGTAGAAATGCTGTCTTATTCAATTTTGTGTTATGTTAGGTTATGAACTTAGGTTAAACAGTTTTGAAAAGAGTATGTAAACATGTGCAAATTGGCCTGTAGGTACATAGAGTTTTGTGAGAAAATAATTCATGAAATTTGTAAGATGTAGTCATTGTATGCATTTTGTGCCAAAGCAATGAAAAATGATCCACAGTTTAGCCCACATAGACTGCTGTTGTGCTCACTGTGTGAAGGGTTTTGAAAAAGTGACCTAAGTATTGAGAAATGGGTCCTAGCGATTGTCAAAAACTGTAAGACCCAGGAGCACAGGAGCAGAATACTAAAGAACTTAGCAGGGCAAGGTTTGCATGGTGTGTGTGTGTGTGTGTGTGTGTGTGTGTGTGTGTGTGTGTGTGTGTGTGTGTGTGTGTGTGTGTGCGCGCGTGCGCGTGCGCGCGCGTGCGCGCGCGTGCGTGCATGCGAGAGAGAGAGAGAGAGAGAGAGAGAGAGAGAGAGAGAGAGAGAGAGAGAGAAAGAGAAAGAGTTTGTGTCAGACGAGACATCGTATGGGTAATAAACACTCATATACAAGTATGCAATAATTCCCCAACAGTGTAGAGGAAAATTGGGTATGTAGCAAACAGCATGTTGCTTGGGAATATTGCATGTATGGCTAAATTAATGTTTTCAAACATCTGACACATTTTTCCACAATAAGTACAACACTATCAAAGCCACATTAAACCTCCCTTTGATGTAAATTCATATGTGATTGAAGACAATCCCACGTGGATCTAAGTCACTGTGGAGTTTCACTGAGCAGAAGCTGGTCTCAAGAGGACCAGTGTGTTTCGATACTTTCCGTCAGCTCAGCCAGGCATTATTACTACCACACACACACACACACACACACACACACACACACACACACACACACACACACACACACACACACACACACACACACACACACACACACAGACACACACAGACACACACAGACACACACAGACACACACACACGTAAACACTGTCCTCCAGAGGGAGAGTCACTTTAATTTCTTTAATCAATTGATTGTGGGGTCTTTTGGAGGTCTGGAGGTTGAGTTAAAGATGATACGTTGAAGCACTGATGTGCTAAACTGACATTTTGGGCAAACGTTTTAAAGATGTCTTGACCTGCTGTCCTAGAGGGTTTTCTCAAGCTCAAAGAGCCTCGGCCTTTAAGAGTCTCAGAGTAGGAGTGCTTATCTAACTAAGATCAGTTTTATCTTCTAGATAAAAACATTTTAACGCTATATGGACAACGGGGGACCTGATTCTAGCTCACCACTCCTACTATCAGACTTTATTAATACAAGCCCGATAGTAACAAGAACAAAAACACTTCTGCTTTATTACAGTTTTCCCCAATGGTTTACACACTAAAACTAGCCCATGAGGCACAATGACCTGAATCTGTAACTCATTTAGCAGAACCAGACACCAAATCTGCAATACTACTGGCACACGTTTTGCTTTACACTCAGATTGTAATTCTATAACAAACATTTGGCAAAACACAAGACACAATTATTTACCTTTGGCACAACCTTCACAACTAAAATATCTTGTGTGCGAAAAGCAACACTGTTCAACAAGCTAAACTCAATTACCAATTGATCCCTTACACTCTTCATATGTGCAAACACTAATTGCGTAAATGTTCACTTTGAAATCATACTTTTGGTATGGATTAAAAGGTTATAGGTGAGTGAGTACTCCTGTGTTTGGAGAACAATGGAAGCAAACTTAGCAGGGAGAAGAGGAGGTGGAGGTGGAGGTAGAGATAAAGGTAGAGGTGGAGGTGGAGGTAGAGGTGGTAGAGGTAAAGATAGAGGTAGAGGTGGAGGTGGAGGTAGAGATGGTAGAGATAGAGATAGAGGTAGAGGTGGAGGTGGAGGTAGAGGTGGTAGAGGTAGAGATAGAGGTAGAGGTGGAGGTGGAGGTGGAGGTGGTAGAGGTAGAGGTAGAGATAGAGGTAGAGGTGGAGGTAGAGGTGGTAGAGGTAGAGATAGAGGTAGAGGTAGAGGTGGAGGTAGAGTTGGTAGAGGTAGAGATAGAGGTGGAGGTGGAGGTGGAGGTAGAGGTGGTAGAGGTAGAGATAGAGGTAGAGGTGGAGGTGGAGGTAGAGGTGGTAGAGGTAGAGATGGAGGTGGAGGTGGAGGTGGAGGTGGAGGTAGAGGTGGTAGAGGTAGAGATAGAGGTAGAGGTGGAGGTGGAGGTGGAGGTAGAGGTGGTAGAGGTAGAGATAGAGATAGAGGTGGAGGTATAGGTGGAGGTGGAGGTGGAGGTGGAGGTAGAGGTAGAGGTAGAGGTGGAGGTGGAGGTGGAGGTGGAGGTAGAGGTAGAGGTGGTAGAGGTAGAGGTAGAGGTGGTGGGGGGGAAGAGATAGAGGTAGAGGTGGAGGTGGAGGTAGCGGTGGTAGAGGTAGAGGTGGAGGTGGAGGTGGAGGTGGAGGTAGAGGTGGTAGAGGTAGAGGTAGAGATAGAGGTAGAGGTGGAGGGGGAGGTAGAGGTGGAGGGGAAGGTAGAGGTGGAGGTAGAGGTAGAAGTAGAGGTGGAGGGGGAGGTAGAGGTGGTGGAGGAAGAGATAGAGGTAGAAGTAGAGGTGGAGGTAGAGGTGGTGGAGGTAGAGGTAGAGATGGAAGTGGAGGTAGAGGTGATGGAGGTAGAGATAGAGGTGGAGGGGGAGGTAGAGGTGGTGGAGGTAGAGATAGAGGTGGAGGGGGAGGTAGAGGTGGTGGAGGTAGAGATAGAGGTGGAGGTGGAGGTAGAGGTGGTGGAGGTAGAGATAGAGATAGAAGTAGAGGTGGAGGTAGAGGTGGTGGAGGTAGAGATAGAGATAGAAGTAGAGGTGGAGGTAGAGGTGGTGGAGGTAGAGGTAGAGATGGAAGTGGAGGTAGAGGTGGTGGAGGTAGAGATAGAGGTGGAGGGGGAGGTAGAGGTGGTGGAGGTAGAGATAGAGGTGGAGGTGGAGGTAGAGGTGGTGGAGGTAGAGATAGAGGTAGAGGTGGAGGTGGAGGTAGAGGTGGTGGAGGAAGACCAAGATGTGGTGGACCATGTGGTCAACCATGGTTTGACCTTGAGAGAGGTTGGGCAGTGAGTGCAGCCCAATCTGAGCCGCTTCATCGTAGCATCCATTATTAGCATCCGGACGTTCTTAAGTGATAATAGGTATGTACTGCAGACATTGGACCTATCTACTTCTTTTACTTCCTGAAAGTAGTACAACATAAAACATAGTAAAAACTGTAGATTCCAATACGTACTTTAAGGGGAAGCAAAGTAAATGTTTCAAGTATAACTGTATGTATGAAATTGTAGGTATACTATTTTGTAACATGTTTATCTTGTATACTGTATTACTTTAGTGTTTACTGTACTGTATGCTATTTTGTTTTTGTAGAACTGAGAGATGACAACCACGTGGTGGTACAATGCATCTATTTACAGGCAAACAGGAGGCTGCCATTGTGCAAATGGTAGTTGAAAATAATGTCATAAGACTGCAGGAAATCCAAAAACAGATGATTGAAATCCCTGCCATCTTCCATAACATCAGAGTGAGTTTATCAACCATAGCCCACATCCTTAAGAAATACCATCTCCAGATGAAGCAAATCTGAGGAGTCCCATTTGAAAGGAATTCAACCCCATTAAGGAGTTGTTTTCAGCATGGCAGTGGAAAGTGTACGATCACAAATACCATGAATGTCTTACCCTTCTCCGGGCAATGGAGAAGGCCTGTGGTGACATTCCAGCAGGGGTGGATGCATCATGCCAGAAGATATTTCCCCTTCTGTCTGGCCAGAGAATATCACCTGTGATGTTGATGAAAAGCTGTAGCCGGACCAAAACAACAGACAGAACTGATTTTGTTAAAGCAATGGAGTATTTGTTTCTTGACTTATGATTTTGATTTTACTGTATTTTGACAGTTTTTTTGTTATCAATTGATCTACTGTTTGTACAGTAGTACAAATAGGTCTATTTTTCTTCCTTTGCATACGCAAAATATTGTAGCAACCGGGGGATTGGGCAGGGGGATGGAGCATTGGAAGTTAAGACCATGTTAAGCCATTGAGCTCTCTCCTACGTCTGATCTTCACAAGAGAAGGTCAAGGTTGTTTTCCAGGATATCTGTCATTTATTTGGCGTGGGCTACGGCCAGTAGCCTGTGTGGAGTTGGGTTAACCTGTTGAGGCTGGGGGCGCTGTTGTCACTATTTATGCTAATCGTGTAATTTTTGAAACGGCTTCCCACAAAATTCTTGATCGTACAATATGCATATTATTATTATTATTGGATAGAAAACAGTCTATAGTTTCTATAGGAGTTGAAATTTTGTCTCTAAGTGGAACAGAACCCATTCTACAGCAATTTCCCTGACATAGAGTCAGATTTCAGAAATGTTGGCCCCTGATCTGGAGTCAGTTAAAAGGCCACAGTTATTGCTATGAGTATACGGACACTGCTTACGTCTTCCCCTGGATGCCTTTACGTGATGACGATTTGAATGGGGTCGATTGCGCGTTCACAGGCACTATAAATTAAAAAACCCTGTAGCTAGTAAGTCTTTTGGAGCTGCGTTATGCGCGTGGAGGACACCGACCCGCACCTGTTCCAAGCATTAGTGGAGGGAGTAATATTACTCTGGTCATGTTTCTACTCGTTATAGGAGTTAAAAACATCATAAGGTAGTTAATTTAAAGCGTTTTATAGCAATTTATATCCGTTTAGTGCGATTTTGGGACATTTATTTCTGAAACGCTGTGAATTGCTGGGCACGCTTCCAGTTCATCCCGAACGCAGTTGGCATTTCCACATGGCAAGAGGACAGCTTTCCACCAAAAGACGATTAGACCCAAGAAAGGATCCTTTGCCCAAGATACTGATGGAAGAACAGCTCAAAGTAGGACATTTTTATTATGATAAATCGTGTTTCTGTCGAAAAATGTTAGTGGCTTAGGACGCCATGTTTTTTGACGTAGCTTCGCTTGGCGCAAACTGTATTGAAAAGTAAGGATAATTTAAAAAATGTAATTCCGCGATTGTATTAAGAATTAAATTGTCTATCAATCCCTGTCCACCCTATATTTTTTAGTCACGTTTATGAGTATTTATGTATAAGAGTAGATCACTGTCTAATATGGCGCACGGACATTTTCTCACCAGCTGGGCTACATTTCACATTGTCTAACCATGATTTTGGTGGCTAAATATGCACATTTTCGATCAAACTCTATATGGATTGTGTAATATGATGTTACAGGAGTGTCATCTGAAGAATTCTGAGAAGGTTAGTGAAAAAATTCATATATTTTGGCGATGTTGACGTTATCGCTCACTTTGGCTAGAATCAATGCTGGGCTGCTATGTGCTATGTGCTATGCTAATATAACGATTTATTGTGTTTTCGCTGTAAGACACTTAGAAAATCTGAAATATTGTCTGTATTCACAGGATCTGTGTCTTTCGATTAGTGTATGCTGTGTATTTTTACGAAATGTTTGATGATTAGTAAGTAGGTAAACACGTTGCTCTATGTAGTTATTCTAGTCCATTTGTGACGGTGGGTGCAATTGTAACCTATGCCATCTACCTGAAATATGCACATTTTTCTAACAAAACCTATCCCATACCATAAATATGTTATCAGACTGTCATCTGATGAGTTTTTTTCTTGGTTGGGGGCTATAAATATCTTAGTTTAGCCGAATTGGTGATAGCTACTGGTGTTGGTGGACAAATAAAAGATGGTGGATTATGCTAATGTGTTTTTAGGTAATAGATTTACATCTTTACATATTGTGTCTTCCCTGTAAAACATTTTAAAAATCGGACATGTTGGCTGGATTCACAAGATCTGTGTCTTTCATTAGCTGTATTGGACTTTAATGTGTGAAAGTTAAATATTTTAAAAAAATATTTTTTTTGAATTTCGCGGCTTCTGCCTTTTCAGTGGGGGTGGGGGGGGGGAGTGCCGCTAGCGGCACCCTCAGCCTAGACAGGTTAATAAACCATACATTCGTAAACTCCTCTGTGTGGACAATTGTTTTTTTATGATCTAGCCAGGTTATTACAATGTATTTATTGTATGTTTGCATTTTTACTGTATGTGTGCTAACAGTATGCTGTGTGGCATGTATTGAGTCATGTTTAAATATAAAACAAAAATGTTTGCATTTGTGTTCCTTTCTTGTTTGAGTACACAAACAATATACGGTTTAACAACAAAATCTTAGTCTACACTGAAATAGGTTCTGATAGTAGTGTTTTGAATATGTCACATTAGTGTGATCTCGGTTGTCACTAAGTTAGATTCCTTCATAGTGTGTGTATGTCTCATTTGTTTGCAGAGTTTCATTTTGAGCAGGGAGTACATGATTTTGATTGCTGTGTTTCATTTAGCTTGATGTCTGTGGGGTTTTGGAAAAATTGGTAACTGTTTTGTGTTTAGAGTTATGAGTACTTGAGATGTAGTTTCAGCAAACGTGTGTTAACAACTGGGAAAGCTCTAATTAAAACCTGGAGTCGATGTCCACGATCCTGTGAAAATCGAATTAGCATAATAAAAAAATCCCCATCAAAATCAGTCTGTTTAACCCTCCTGTTCTGTTTAACCCTCCTGTTGTGTTTAACCCTTGTCACGTTCCTGACCTATTTCTGTTAATTTGTTATATGTGTTAGTTGGTCAGGACGTGAGTTTGGGTGGGCATTCTATGTTTTCTGTTTCTGTGTTGGTTTTGGGTTGCCTGGTATGGCTCTTAATTAGAGGCAGGTGTTTGGCATTCCTCTAATTGAGAGTCATATTTAGGTAGGCGTTGTCACAGTGTTCGTTGTGGGTGATTGTCTTCCGTGTCTGTGTAATTGTTTGCACCATACGGGACTGTTACGGTTTGTTCGGTTTGTGTAGTCTAATTGTCCTATTCGTGCGTTCTTCTTGTTTTATGTGAGTTCGTTGTATAGGTTTGTCTACACCGTTTGTTATTTTTGTTAGTTTATTCAAGTTCGTGTCTTTGTTAAATAAAATGTCATTTCACTACGCTGCGCCTTGGTTCCCTCAATACTCCTCCTCTTCCGAAGATGAAGAGGAGGAGGACCGCCGTTACAGAATCACCCACCAGGAATCCAGAACCAAGCAGCGTAATTTGGAGCAACGGGGAAGTATACAGGACTTATGGAGTTGGGAGCAAATATTTAACGGAGAAGGACCATGGGCTAAAGTGAATCACCGTCCATGGGAACAGCTGGAGGCACTGAGGAGAGCAGAGGCTACCGGAGAGAGGAACCGGAGTTATGAGGGAACGCGTCTGGCACGGAAGCCCAAAAAGCCCGTGAGTAACACCCAAAAATTTCTTGGGGGGGGGAGGCTAAGAGGTAGTGGGCCAAGGGCAGGTAGGAGACCTGCGCCCACTTCCCAGGCTTACCGTGGAGAGCGGGAGTACGGGCAGGCGCCGTGTTACGCAGTAGAGCGCAAGGTGTCTCCTGTACGAGTGCATAGCCCAGTGCGGGTTATTCCACCTCCCCGCACTGGTAGAGCTAGATTGGGTATTGAGCCAGGTGTCATGAGGCCGGCTCAACGCGTCTGGTCTCCAGTGCGTCTCCTCGGGCCGGCATACATGGCACCTGCCTTACGCATGGTTTCCCCGGTTCGCCTACATAGGCCGGTGCGGGTTATTCCACCTCCCCGCACTGGTCGGGCGACCGGGAGCATTCAACCAGGTAAGGTTGGGCAGGCTCAATGCTCAAGAGAGCCAGTACGCCTCCACGGTCAGGTATTTCCTGCGCCACCTCCCCGCCCCAGCCTAGTACCTACAGTGCCTACACTACGCACTAGGCTACCAGTGCGTCTCCTGAGCCCTGTTCCTCCTCCACGCACTCTCCCTGTAGTGCGTGTATCCAGTTCGGTGCCTCCAGTTCCGGCACCACGCACTAAGCCTCCTGTGCGTCTCCAGAGCCCTGTACACACTGTTTCTTCTCCCCCTACTAATCCTGATGTGCTTGTCCTCAGCCCGGTGTCACCAGTGCCGGTACCACGCACCAGGTATAGAGTGGGCTTTGAGAGTACAGTGTGCCCTGTCCCTGCTCCCCGCACTAGTATGAAGGTGCGTGTCCTTAGCCCGGTGCCTCCAGTTCCGGCACCACGCACCAGGTCTACAGTGCGCCGTATCCGGCCAGAGCCATCCGTCTCCCCAGCGCCATCTGAGCCATCCGTCTCCCCAGCGCCATCTGAGCCATCCGTCTCCCCAGCGCCATCTGAGCCATCCGTCTCCCCAGCGCCATCTGAGCCATCCGTCTCCCCAGCGCCGTCTGAGCCATCCGTCTGCCATGAGCCTGCAAAGCCGCCCGTCTGCCATGAGCCTGCAAAGCCGCCCGTCTGCCATGAGCCTACAGAGCCGTCCGCCAGACAGGAGCCGCTAGAGCCGTCCGCCAGACAGGAGCCGCTAGAGCCGTCCGCCAGACAGGAGCCGCTAGAGCCGTCCGCCAGACAGGAGCCGCTAGAGCCGTCCGCCAGACAGGAGCCGCTAGAGCCGTCCGCCAGACAGGAGCCACTAGAGCCGTCCGTCAGACAGGATCTGCCAGAGCCGCCAACCAGACAGGATCTGCCAGAGCCGCCAACCAGACAGGATCTGCCAGAGCCGCCAACCAGACAGGATCTGCCAGAGCCGCCAACCAGACAGGATCTGCCAGAGCCGCCAACCAGACAGGATCTGCCAGAGCCGCCAACCAGACAGGATCTGCCAGAGCCGCCAACCAGACAGGATCTGCCAGAGCCGCCAGCGAGCCATGAGCGGCCAGAGCCGTCAGAGAGCCATGAGCGTCCAGAGCTGTCAGCCTGCCATGAGCGTCCAGAGCTGTCAGCCTGCCATGAGCGTCGAGAGCCGTCAGCCTGCCATGAGCGTCGAGAGCCGTCAGCCTGCCATGAGCGTCGAGAGCCGTCAGCCTGCCATAAGCGTCGAGAGCCGTCAGCCTGCCATGAGCGTCCAGATTCGTCAGTCAGCCATGAGCTGCCCTTCAGCCTGAAACGGCTATATACCCAGAACTGCCCATCAGTCCAGAGCTGTCTCTCTGTTCGGAGCTGCCTTTCAGTCCGGAGTTGCCCCTCTATCATTATCTCCCTCTCTATCTTGATCTACCTCTATATTCTTATCTATCCCTCTGTCTTGATCTATCTCTCTGTCCCGGTGCTGTCCCTATCAGTGATGTTACTAAGAAGATTTTGTGGGGGTAAAAGGAGGGTGGACATTCTTAGGGGTAGATGGAGGTTGGGATTGACTATGGTGGGGTGGGGACCTCGCCCGGAGCCTGAGCCACCACCGTGGTTAGATGCCCACCGAGACCCTCCCCTAGATTTTGTGCTGGTGCGCCCAGAGTTCGCACCTTATGGGGGGGGTTATGTCACGTTCCTGACCTATTTCTGTTAATTTGTTATATGTGTTAGTTGGTCAGGACGTGAGTTTGGGTGGGCATTCTATGTTTTCTGTTTCTGTGTTGGTTTTGGGTTGCCTGGTATGGCTCTTAATTAGAGGCAGGTGTTTGGCGTTCCTCTAATTGAGAGTCATATTTAGGTAGGCGTTGTCACAGTGTTCGTTGTGGGTGATTGTCTTCCGTGTCTGTGTAATTGTTTGCACCATACGGGACTGTTACGGTTTGTTCGGTTTGTGTAGTCTAATTGTCCTATTCGTGCGTTCTTCTTGTTTTATGTGAGTTCGTCGTATAGGTTTGTCTACACCGTTTGTTATTTTTGTTAGTTTATTCAAGTTCGTGTCTTTGTTAAATAAAATGTCATTTCACTACGCTGCGCCTTGGTTCCCTCAATACTCCTCCTCTTCCGAAGATGAAGAGGAGGAGGACCGCCGTTACAGAATCACCCACCAGGAATCCAGAACCAAGCAGCGTAATTTGGAGCAACGGGGAAGTATACAGGACTTATGGAGTTGGGAGCAAATATTTAACGGAGAAGGACCATGGGCTAAAGTGAATCACCGTCCATGGGAACAGCTGGAGGCACTGAGGAGAGCAGAGGCTACCGGAGAGAGGAACCGGAGTTATGAGGGACCGCCGTTACAACCCTCCTGTTCTGTTTAACCCTCCTGTTCTGTTTAACCCTCCTGTTGTGTTAAACCCTCCTGTTCTGTTTAACCCTCCTGTTCTGTTTAACCCTCCTGTTCTGTTTAACCCTCCTGTTCTGTTAAACCCTCCTGTTCTGTTTAACCCTCCTGTTCTGTTTAACCCTCCTGTTGTGTTTAACCCTCCTGTTGTGTTTAACCCTCCTGTTGTGTTTAACCCTCCTGTTGTGTTTAACTCTCCTGTTGTGTTTAACTCTCCTGTTGTGTTTAACCCTCCTGTTCTGTTTAACCCTCCTGTTCTGTTTAACCCTCCTGTTGTGTTTAACCCTCCTGTTCTGTTTAACCCTCCTGTTCTGTTTAACCCTCCTGTTGTGTTAACCCTCCTGTTCTGTTTAACCCTCCTGTTCTGTTTAACCCTCCTGTTCTGTTTAACCCTCCTGTTCTGTTTAACCCTCCTGTTGTGTTTAACCCTCCTGTTGTGTTTAACCCTCCTGTTGTGTTTAACCCTCCTGTTCTGTTTAACCCTCCTGTTCTGTTTAACCCTCCTGTTCTGTTTAACCCTCCTGTTGTGTTTAACCCTCCTGTTGTGTTTAACCCTCCTGTTCTGTTTAACCCTCCTGTTCTGTTTAACCCTCCTGTTCTGTTTAACCCTCCTGTTGTGTTTAACCCTCCTGTTGTGTTTAACCCTCCTGTTGTGTTTAACCCTCCTGTTGTGTTTAACCCTCCTGTTCTGTTTAACCCTCCTGTTCTGTTGAACCCTCCTGTTGTGTTGAACCCTCCTGTTGTGTTGAACCCTCCTGTTGTGTTGAACCCTCCTGTTGTGTTGAACCCTCCTGTTGTGTTGAACCCTCCTGTTCTGTTTAACCCTCCTGTTCTGTTTAACCCTAGTGTTGTGTTGAACCCTCCTGTTCTGTTTAACCCTCCTGTTCTGTTGAACCCTCCTGTTGTGTTGAACCCTCCTGTTGTGTTGAACCCTCCTGTTGTGTTGAACCCTCCTGTTGTGTTGAACCCTCCTGTTGTGTTGAACCCTCCTGTTGTGTTGAACCCTCCTGTTCTGTTTAACCCTCCTGTTCTGTTTAACCCTAGTGTTGTGTTGAACCCTCCTGTTCTGTTTAACCCTAGTGTTGTGTTGAACCCTCCTGTTCTGTTTAACCCTCCTGTTCTGTTTAAACTTCCTGTTCTGTTTAAACTTCCTGTTCTGTTTAACCCTCCTGTTCTGTTTAACCCTCCTGTTCTGTTTAACCCTAGTGTTGTGTTTAACCCTCCTGTTCTGTTTAACCCTCCTGTTCTGTTTAACCCTCCTGTTCTGTTTAACCCTCCTGTTCTGTTTAACCCTAGTGTTGTGTTTAACCCTCCTGTTCTGTTTAACCCTCCTGTTCTGTTTAAACTTCCTGTTCTGTTTAAACTTCCTGTTCTGTTTAACCCTCCTGTTCTGTTTAACCCTCCTGTTCTGTTTAACCCTCCTGTTCTGTTTAACCCTCCTGTTCTGTTTAACCCTCCTGTTCTGTTTAACCCTAGTGTTGTGTTTAACCCTCCTGTTCTGTTTAACCCTCCTGTTCTGTTTAACCCTCCTGTTCTGTTTAACCCTCCTGTTCTGTTTAACCCTCCTGTTGTGTTTAACCCTCCTGTTCTGTTTAACTCTCCAAAATGACCGCCCCCATTATATCTGATTGTAAATCCATAATAATACATACATTATCATCTAATGTTGTGTTAGATCATTTAATCAACTTAAGTTCTTGTGAACATTACAAGTTTTTAACTTCTATTTGCTATTTATGGCCTGTAGGCCTTATTGACCTGAGCTCATACAACTCGCTTTTGAGTTTAAAAAAGCATAATGTATGGATTATTTTGACTATAACACATACTCAGATGAAACATATCGTGCTATTTATCACAGACTACTTTGTGTCAACGTTTAACAAGGATTCTTTCCTCCTCACCAGTGTCATGATCAAAGATATGCTCAAGAGCCTCACGTACAGTATATCATTTGGTCATTGTGCTGCCACAGAATGAATTGTGAGCAATGCCTCAAAAAAACTTTATATACTAGAGTTGCGAGAAAAGTTCTATATATTATTGAAACAGTGTTGCGATTATTTATGAGAATGCCAACAAGTGTGGTTCTCGTGGGGGAAAGATTCTATTGAGGAAAGAAAAGAAGGGGAATGAGGTGTGTGTGTGTATGTGTATGTGTATTTGTGTGTGTGTGCTCAAACACACATTCATGTGGGGGTCTGGGAGAGGAAGTGTGTCCATTTGATGAATGGGCATGTGCCTGAACTCAATTTTATACACTAATTGTTGTCTCACCCATTCATTTCTAATGACCGGTCATTTTTGACCTGGAACACCACAGGTGTACAAAAGTTAAATAAAACAACAAAAATGTTGTGACAATCATCAAAAATCATCAAAATGTTGTGTGTTCAGATGTGTGTGGACAAAGTCATGGAACCTAATGACAATCAGATTAAATGAACTACATTTTGAGAAAACTTGTAAATCGGTCCAATTCGACCGGAACACAGCAGGAGGGTTGAACTAGACATATCTTGTCTCAATCCACCGCATCCGTCAATGGCCTTCAGCATCTGCGGTGGAAGGTGGCCGAGCTACAGTGGTGTTTGTCAGACCATGAGACATCCCAAGAATCGGTCTTCTCACAAAAACGTCTGTAGCGACCAAATGGTTTGGCCTACAAATCTAATATCACCCATCTACGGAAAGGTGAAAAGCCTTACAAGACTCGTCTGAAGGTAGCCGGTATCAGTTTAAGTATATATGGAAGTAGTTTAGTGCCAAAACAAATTGGTTAAATATGGGTAAAAGTTATACTAATTTACTCATCTTTCTTATATCTCCTCTTAAGGATCGGACCCTTATTTTAAATGTTTTGCCTAAAATGACATACCCAAATCTAACTGCCTGTCGCTCAGGCCCTGAAACAAGGATAGGCATATTCTTGGTACCATTTGAAAGGAAACACTTTGGAGTTTGTGGAAATGTGAAAGGAATGTAGGAAAATATAACACATTAGATCTGGTAAAAGATAATACAAAGAAAAAAAAACATTTTTTTTGTACCGTCATCTTTGGAATGCAAGAGAAAGGTCATAATGCACCTCCAGACGAGGTGCAATTTAGGTTTTGGCCACTAGATGGCAGCAGTGTATGTGCAAAGTTTTAGACTGATCCAATGAACCATTGCATTTCACTTAAAAAATGTGTATCAAGACTGCCCAAATGTGCCTAATTTGTTTATTAACAACTTTTCATGTTCAAAATTGTGCACTCTCCTCAAACAATAGCATGGTATTCTTTCACTGTAATAGCTACTGTAAATTGGACAGTGTAGTTAGATTAACAAGAAGTTAAGCTTTCTGACAATATCAGATATGTCTATGTCCTGGTAAATCTTCATGTTACTTACAACCTCATACTAATCGCATACGCCTCCATTAGCTCAACAGTCTCACAGGGGACCCACCAATACTGAAGAATATCTGTCAGATATAGGACAGACTCTTTAAAACAAACTTAATAAAAATGTATTTATTTTTCCATGCATGAATCGGTTATTCAACGCATTTCTATGGGCTAATAGCAGTAAGGCCAAATTAAAATTTTCATCAAATAAATGTATTTTATATATTTTTTTATACCTAAAGGGGTCCTAAAATTCTAAATCAAATACCTAAATGATCCTTGGCATGACCATTTTAAAACAATTCCATGTGTCAGCTTAGTAGAACCCCCCACCCGGCTTAGACTCTTAGGGATTAAGACATGAAAGCAAATGCAGTAGCTACACATTGCATGACTGCCTGTACCTCCAATGTTCTGACATACATTGCATTCAGAAAGTATTCAGACCCCTTCCCTTTTTCCAAATCTTGTTATGTTACAACCTTTTTTGAAAATTGATTAAATTACATGTTTCCCTCATCAATCTACACACAATACCACATCATGACGAAGCAAAAACTGTTTTTTTTTTGTGTGTGTGTGTGTGGAAATGTATTGAGAAAAAAAACAGAAGTACCTTACTTACATAAGTATTCAAACCCTTTGCTCTGAGACTCAAAATTGATCTCCGTTTAAAAAAAAATGTTTTATTTAACTGGGCAAGTCAGTTAACCTGTTTGGGCTGCAAGCTGAATATTAAAAAAACTGGAAAATGTGTGCACATTTTCAAACGGCCTCCTAAGAAACTTTTTATTTTCCAATATGCATATATTTACTACTGTTGGATAGATAACAGTCTATAGTTTCTAAAAAGGTTTGAATTGTTTCTCTAAGTCGAACAGAAATATTTTTACAGCCATTTTCCCAGCCGAATTGAGATTTCCAAAATGCGATGTGTCTCTTTAAGACCTTCTCTATAAAAGGCCCTTTGACTTGGGACCATAGGGACACGTCACACGTCTTCGTCAGGCTGTAATGCGGAAGTGAGAATTGAAAGGAGTCGAATATCTCGTCCATGGACTGAATAACACACCTTCTTGTGAGACCTGCGCAGTTAAAAAAAAATTCCGGGCGCGAAGCATAATTTGGTCTCGGCTTCTGGAACAAGGTAGATAACGGTGAATATGATGTCTGACTACGATATTATTTGATACATGTCACAAAATCATCCTAAAGTATGTTTTTTCAATATACTTTAATTATATTATTGCAATTTATTCTGGACTTTAGATGTGATACGACGGAAGAATTTTTTGAAGAAACGCTGTGTAGCGCCGCAATGCTATTGTGCTTGCTAACCAAAGAGGGAAATAATTCGTTCTGGAACCCAACTAAAGACTCTACTGGACATTGGACCCCGTTACAACATTCTGATGGAATATCAAGAAAGATAAGACCCAATTTGGGATGCTTTTTCATATATCTGTTGAGCTGTGCTGTGCTAAGTGGGCTAACTGTGCTAGGCTAGCGCTTGACCAATGCTAGTGCTGACTTATGCTAGCTTATGTTGTTAGCTAATATAACGATATATTGTGTTTTCGCTGTAAAACACTTCAAAAATCGGAAATGTTGGCTTTATTCACACGATATCTGTCTTTCATTAGTTATCCACCATATGTTTTTCTGAAATGTTTTATGAGGTGTAATTAGTAGCCGACTACTCCCGTCTGGATTCAGACTCTAGCTATGTGTTAGCATTTTTGGGTAGCATCAATGTAAAACTGATTTATAGCTAAAATATGCACTTTTTATGAACAAAACATAGATTTATTGTGTAACATGTTATATGACTGTCATCTGAGGTAGTTTTTTCTGGGCTCTTTAGGTTGGTTTTAGTTTATTTCGGTTGGCTTGTGCATGCTACTTGAATCATAATTCATACTTCATAATCATATCTGTCACGATCGTGTGGCGGATTGACGGACCAAAATGCAGCAGTTGGAAAATAAGCCATCTTCTTTTATTTTAAAAGATGACAAACAATAAACACGAAACACTTTAACAAAATAACAAAACGACCGTGAAGCTACAAACGTTGTGCACATACATACAGGCTACAAACGTTCTACATAGACAATTACCCACAACCAATGAGAGCCTATGGCTACCCTAAATAAGGCTCCCAATCAGAGACAACCGAAATCAGCTGTCTCTAATTGGGAACTCATTCAGGTAACCATAGACTCTCCTAGATAACTAACCAACATAGACAACTCTAGACATATACACTCAACACAAAACCATCTACTACACCCCATAACCCCTTTACCAAATAAACACCCAAAACCAACAAAACATAAACATTCCCCATGTCACACCCTGACCTAACTAAAATAATAAAGAAAACAAAGAATAATAAGGCCAGGGCGTGACATAACCCCCCCCTTGAGGCGCGAACTCCGGGCGCACCATACACAGTCTAGGGGAGGGTCTGGGTGGGCTCCCCTCCACGGTGGCGGCTCCGGCTCTGGTCGTAGTCCCCACGTCACCACAGTACCTAACCACCTCCTAGGCCTCCTCCAAACGACCCCCCTCCACATTAACCCCATTGTATTAAGGGGCAGTTCCGGACTAAGGGACAGCTCCGGACTAAGGTCCAGTACCAGGGTAAGGGGCAGTACCAGGATCAGGGGCAGTACCAGGGTAAGGGGCAGCACCAGGGTAAGGGGCAGCACCAGGGTAAGGGGCAGCTCCGGACTGAAGAATGGCAGCTCCGGACTGAGGGACTGCAGCTCCGGACTGAGGGATGGCCCATGGCTGGCTGACGGATCTGGCTGCTCATGGCTAGCTGACGGATCTGGCTGCTCATGGCTAGCTGACGGATCTGGCTGCTCATGGCTAGCTGACGGATCTGGCTGCTCATGGCTAGCTGACGGATCTGGCTGCTCATGGCTAGCTGACGGATCTGGCTGCTCATGGCTGGCTGACGGATCTGGCTGCTCATGGCTGGCTGACGGATCTGGCTGCTCATGGCTAGCTGACGGATCTGGCTGCTCATGGCTGGCTGACTGATCTGGCTGCTCCTGTCTGGTTGGCGGCTCTGGCAGATCCTGTCTGGTTGGCGGCTCTGGCAGATCCTGTCTGGTTGGCGGCTCTGGCAGATCCTGTCTGACGGACGGCTCTAGCGGCTCCTGTCTGGCTGGCGGCTCTAGCGGCTCCTGTCTGGCGGACGGCTCAGTGGGCTCATGGCAGACGGGCGGCTTTGCAGGCTCATGGCAGACGGGCGGCTTTGCAGGCTCATTGCAGACGGATGGCTCAGATGGCGCTGGGGAGACGGATGGCTCAGATGGCGCTGGGGAGACGGATGGCTCAGATGGCGCTGGGGAGACGGGCAGTTCAGTCATTGCTGTGCAGACGGCAGACTCCTGCCGGCTGAGGCGCACTGTAGGCCTGGTGCGTGGTGCCGGGACTGGTGGCACCGGGCTGGGGACACGCATCTCAGGGCTAGTGCGGGGAGCAGGAACAGGGCATACTGGACCCTGGGGACGCACATTAGGCCTAGTGCGTGGGGCCGGAACTGGTGGTACCGGACTGGGGACACGCATCTCAGGGCTAATGCGGGGAGCAGCAACAGGATGCACAGGACTCTGGAGACGCACAATAGGCTTAGTGCGTGGTGCCGGAATTGGTGATACCGGGCTGGAGACACGCACCATAGGACGAGTGCGTGGAGGAGGAACAGGGCTCTGGAGACACACTGGAAGCCTGTTACGTGGTGTAGGCACTGGTGGCACTGAACTGGGGCGGGGAGGTGGCGCCGGAAATACCGGACCGTGCAGGCGTATTGGCTCCCTTGAGCATTGAGCCTGACCAACCTTACCTGGTTGAATGCTCCCCGTTGCCCGACCAGTGCGGGGAGGTGGAATAACCCGCACCGGGCTATGTAGGCGAACCGGGGACACCATGCGTAAGGCTGGTGCCATGTAAACCGGCCCGAGGAGACGCACTGGTGGCCAGATATGTAGGGCCGGCTTCATGACATCCGGCTCAATACTCAATCTAGCCCTGCCAGTGCGGGGAGGTGGAATAACCCGCACCGGGCTATGCACACGTACAGGAGACACCGTGCGCTCTACTGCGTAACACGGTGTCTGCCCGTACTCTCGCTCTCCACGGTAATTACAGGGAGTAGGCGCAGGTTTCCTACCTGACTTCGCCACTCTCCCTTTAAGCCCCCCCCAAAGAAATTTTTTGGGTTTTCCCACAGGCTTCCTACCGCTTCGTCGTGCTGCCTCCATTCGCCGGTATCCCTCCTCGCACTGCGCCAGAGAATCCCAGGCGGGCTCCGGCACTCTCCCTGGGTTGATCGCCCACCTGTCAATCTCCTCCCACGTAGTGTAGCCCAGATCCTTTGTAGGTTCCTTTTCCTGTCTCCGAGCTAGCTCCTCATATCGCCGCCTCTCTGCTTTCGCTGCCTCCAGCTCAGCTTTGGGGCGGTTATATTCTCCTGGTACCTCCCGGTCTAAAATTTCCTCCCATGTCCATGAATCCTTGTATTTCTCCTGTTGCCGCTGGTCATGCCGCTTGGTCCTATGGTGGGTAATTCTGTCACGATCATGTACTGGAGAGAATGAGGACCAAGGCGCAGCTGGATATGAATACATCTTCTCTTTTTTTATTTAAAAGACGAAGATGAACACGACACGAAACACTTTAACAAAACAACAAAACAACAAAACAACCGTGAAGCTACAAACGTTGTGCACATACATACAGGCTACAAACGTTCTACATAGACAATTACCCACAACCAATGAGAGCCTATGGCTACCCTAAATAAGGCTCCCAATCAGAGACAACCGAAATCAGCTGTCTCTAATTGGGAACTCATTCAGGTAACCATAGACTCTCCTAGATAACTAACCAACATAGACAACTCTAGACATATACACTCAACACAAAACCATCTACTACACCCCATAACCCCTTTACCAAATAAACACCCAAAACCAACAAAACATAAACATTCCCCATGTCACACCCTGACCTAACTAAAATAATAAAGAAAACAAAGAATAATAAGGCCAGGGCGTGACAATATCCATACGTGTCTGTCCACTTTTGTATTTGGTGGTGAGCTAACATAAATATATGTGGTGTTTTCTCTGTAAAACATTTAAAAAATCGGACATGTTGGCTGGATTGACAAGATGTTTATCTTTCAAATGCTGTATTGGACTTGTTAATGTGTAAAAGTTAAATATTTTTAAAAAATAGATTTTGAATTTCGCGCCCTGCAGCTGTTGTCATTTTCGTCCGATTTCGGGCTTGCAGCCCAAACAGGATAAGAACAAATTCTTATTTACAATGATGGCCTACCCCGGCCAAACCAGGACAACACAGGGAAAATCGTGCACCGCCCTATGGGACTCCCAATCACAGCCAGATGTGATACAAAAACCAAGCCATGAGGTCAAAGGAATTGTCCGTAGAGCTCTGAGACAGGATTGTGTCAAGGCACAGATCTAAGGAAATGGTACCAAAAAATGTCTGCAGCATTGAAGGTCCCCAAGAACACAGTGCCCTCCTTCATTCTTAAATGGAAGAAGTTTGGAACCACCAAGACTCTTCCTAGAGCTGGCTGCCTGGCCAAACTGAGCATACCAGGGGAGAAGGGCCTTGGTCAGGGAGGTGACCAAGTACTCGATGGTCACTCTGATAGAGCTCCAGAGTTCCTCTGTGGAGATGGGAGAACCTTCCAGAAGGACAACCATCTCTGCAGCACTCCACCAATCAGGCCTTTATGGTAGAGTAGCCAGACAGATGCCACTCCTCAATAAAAGGCACATGACAGCCCGCTTGGAGTTTGCCAAAAGGCACCTAAAGGACTCTGACCATGAGAAACAAGATTCTCTGGTCTGATGAAACCAAGATGGAACTCTTTGGCCTGAATGCCAAGCGTCACGTATGGAGGAAACATGGCACCATCCCTACAGTGAAGCATGATGGTGGCAACATCATGCTGTGGGGATGTTTTTCAGAGGCAGGGACTGGAAGGCTAGTCAGGCTTGAGGGAAAGATGAACGGAGCAAAGTACAGAGAGATCCTTGATGAAAACCTGTTCCAGAGCGCTCAGGACCTAAGACTGGGGCGACGGTTCACCTTCCAAAAGGATAAAGACCCTAAGCACACAGCCAAGACAACACAGGAGTGGCTTCGGGACAAGTCTCTAAAGGTTCAAGCCCGGACTTGAACCCGATCAAACATCTCTAGAGAGACCTGAAAATAGCTGAGCAGAAACACTCCCCATCTAACCTGACAGAGCTTGAGAGGATCTGCAGAGAATTGTGCGAAGCTTTTAGCATCATACCTAAGAAGACTCTAGGCTGTAATCCCTGCCAAAGGTTCTTCAACAAAGTACTGAGTAAAGGGTCTAAATACTTATGTAAATGTGATATTTCCGTTTCTTTTTTTTATACATTTGCAAACATTTCTAAAAACCTGTTTTTGCTTTGTCATTATGGGGTATTGTGTAACGGCTGTCGTCGGTGGAAGAAGGTGAGGACCAAGGTGCAGCGTGGTAAGTGTCCATAACGTTTACACGGAATCAAACACCCACAAACCAAAAGTGAAACCCAGGCTACCTAAGTATGATTCTCAATCAGGGACAACGATTGACAGCTGCCTCTGATTGAGAACCATACCAGGCCGAACTCAAACCCCAACATACAAAAACACACATAGACTGCCCACCCCAACTCACGCCCTGACCATACTAAATAAAGACAAAACAAAGGAAATAAAGGTCAGAACGTGACATATTGTGTGTAGATTGATGAGGAAAAAACTATTTAATCCATTTTAGAATAAGGCTGTAACGTAACAAAATGTGAAAACATTCAAGGGGTCTGAATACTTTCCGAATGCACTGTAGAACATATAGCAAAGCATAGCATCATGTCTCCTGTGTCTTCTCCTCTGACGTAGAAAGAACATTCTATTCAACAGCAAGATTATCCACCGAAACAGCTTTTCAATGAGGAAATCTCTCCTCTCATTTCTTCACCAGCCAACCCACCGTGTTATACAACGATACCAGTGGTCTATCCAGGAGAATGCATCGTTGCGGACCATTGAAATAGAAATGTATTGTTTAGAAAATGCATTATTCTCTGTCATATACAACAATGAATTGTGTCAGCTTTATACATTGCATTTCTATCAGGTTGCACTACACTGAATAATTCCTACGTGTAGATTTGTCATAGTTCACAGTCTGATGTTAAATAACACTGTGCGTGTGTGAGTGTATCGATTGAATGGGTGCTTAGAGCTGAATGCTGTTTGTTCTTTTCTATTTTTCACAGTTCTATCTTGGTTCTCTATTTTTGTGGGTCTCTCCACAGAAAGCTGCTTGACACACAGTGGAGGGCTGCGGAACATGCAATCCTCGATCGCCCATGTAGAAATTCACCATGGCAACCATGCCACGGATACAGTGTAAGCTCAGCAAGTTGGAGCGGTCAACTCAAAGAGCTCACAAACACACATACACACACTGCGTGTGCATGCACAAACACACACACAATTACACACACACCCACATCTGGACCAATCAGTAATTCAGATATCAAGGGTGTGTGTGCGTTTGCGTGGATAGGTAAGTATGTGCATGCAAGATAGTTAGAGAGAGAGAGAGAGTGCTTGACTATTCAATACAGTATGGATGTAGCTGTGTGAGTAAGTGGTTCTGAGTTGATTAGATGTCAGATTAATGTTCTCCACAGCAAAGAACACAGAATGAGCACAATCTCTATATAGGGTCTATGCAGGGGTGGACTGGCCATCTGACATTTCAGGCAAATGCCAGATGGGCTGGTCTGTCTCACTTGGGTATTTTGTGCAAAATGATAATTATCTGGCAAATAATGAGGGCCTCAAAGGAAAAAATGGGCCGGTGTGGCACCCTCAACAACAGAAAATGGGCCAGTGTGGGGGCCTAAAGGAAAAGAAATGGGTGGTGTGTAAGATATGCCAGGGACAATTTCTGGTCCCAGCCCACCCTGGGTCTGTGGTTGCCTGGTGGTTAACATTCAACCTCCAGGTAATCCCAAATGAACCCCACTCTCCCCTGCAGCCACAGGCTCTAATCCCAGGGGTTAATCCCATTTTATTTCAGTTTGACTGAACCCAGAACAGTCAACAACAATGGTGAGACATTCTCATCAGACAGTGTCAGAATTCCCAGGCTGATCCACAGACAGACAGAAAGGGAGGATGTACAGTAGCTGTAGCTATCAGGCTGCCAACAATCTGTCTCCCCTGATAGATTATGTTGTCCTTTTCAAATCGGTTATGATTGCTATTATGACACAAAATAAGAGTGGTATAAGGGTTCGTTGTTTGTCCCCATAGCAGAAGCCTTTTTGGTTCCAGGTAGAACATTTGGTGGTGAAAAAGATTCCACTTAGATCCTTTTAGAGGCGAAAGGGTTTCATGTAGAACCTTGTATTAGTGAAAGGGTTCCACTTGGAGCCAAAAATTGTTATTTGAAGAGGTTTCTCGTATAGGCACAACTGAAGAACGCTAAATGGTTCTAGGTAGCACCATTTTTTTAAAGAGTGAAGCCCAGAGGTATTACATTTTAGGCCTGCAGGGCCAAAGTGCTGTTGGTTTTCACAGAGTCCACTCCCCTAGCCTCCCAGTTCTAAATAAGTTGCTGATTAGAAATAGAGAAAACAAAGAGTGTTTTGGCCCCTGCTCTATTCATTCATCCATGCCGAGTGGATTTGTGACTAACACTTTGAGAGGTCTTCTGCCTCTGTCACATCTTCCTCTCTGGTGTCACTCAAAAGAAAAAACCTCTGGAGATGTGACCTGTCTTCCATATGCCTCACTGGATTAGTCTCACTCTCCAGTTTGAAATGAGATGTATCATACTGCCACCTGCTGGTCCTAAAGTATCACCAATACCTAATTAGATGGAGTGTGCTTCTGAAGGTGACAGCAGCCAAAACGTGTGGCCCAATAGGCAAAGTAGGAAGCTTCAGAGTATGCTTTGAACTTCAGCTTGTGAAAAATTAACAAAATCATTCATCATTCTCTCTTAATAAGCAATCATATATGGTGGCGGGGGGGGCTTATAGTGATTTTAGCACAGCTGTGATGCGGCGGTTGGTCATAGGTAGGCTACGAGGTGCTAGGTCATAGGCTACAGCAACGTTTCCATTTCGGATCGCCTGATTTGAAAATGGGGTCGTGTGAGAAACTCTAAAATAAAATGTAAAAATTGTGCTCGGTTCATAGAACCGCCCGGGGCCTCTAGATGAGGTTGTAATAAACAGAGCGGTTCTTCCTACAAATGTGGCTCTATTTCTTTACCGTTTAATCTACAATCACTGGAAGATAAGATTCTCAGGAACATGTATGTGCCTTCTGTTTCCCTCTACAATGCCCACAGCAGGACCGCTACCTCCGCCTTTGTGCAAGGAGGTGCACTGCCAGCGCCCTGCAAAATGACCTCCAGCAGGCCACAAATGTGCATGTGTCTGCTCAAACGGTCAGAAACAGACTCCATGAGGGTGGTATGAGGGCCCGACGTCCACAGGTGGGGGTTGTGCTTACAGCCCAGCACCGTGCAGGACGTTTGGCATTTGCCAGAGAACACCAAGATTGGAAAATTCGCCACTGGCGCCTTGTGCTCTTCACAGATGAAAGCAGGTTCACACTGAGCACATGAGCACATGTGACAGACGTGACAGAGTCTGGAGACGCCGTGGAGAACGTTCTGCTGCCTGCAACATCCTCCAGCATGACCGGTTTGGCGAAGGGTCAGTCATGGTGTGGGGTGGCATTTCTTTGTGGGGCCGCACAGCCCTCCATGTGCTCGCCAGAGGTAGCCTGACTGCCAATAGGTACCGAGATGAGATCCTCAGACCCCTTGTGAGACCATATGCTGACACATGCACATTTGTGGCCTGCTGGAGGTCATTTTGCAGGGTGCTGGCAGTGCACCTCCTTGCACAAAGGCGGAGGTAGCGGTCCTGCTGCTGGGTTGTTGCCCTCCTACGGCCTCCTCCATGTCTCCTGATGTACTGGCCTGTCTCCTGGTAGCGCCTCCATGCTCTGGACACTACGCTGACAGACACAGCAAACCTTTTTGCCACAGTTCGCATTGATGTGCAATCCTGGATGAACTGCACTACCTGAGCCACTTGTGTGGGTTGTAGACTCCGTCTCATGCTACCACTAGAGTGAGAGCACCGCCAGCATTCAAAAGTGACCAAAACATCAGACAGGAAGCATAGGAACTGAGAAGTGGTCTGTGGTCACCACCTGCAGAATCACTCCTTTTTTGGGGGGTGTCTTGCTAATTGCCTATAATTTCCACCTTTTGTCTATTCCATTTGCACAACAGCATGTGACATTTATTGTCAATCAGTGTTGCTTCCTAAGTGGACAGTTTGATTTCACAAAAGTGTGATTGACTTGGAGTTACATTGTGTTGTTTAAGTGTTCCCTTTATTTTTTTGAGCAGTATATATATATATATATATATATATATATATATATATATATATATATATATATATAAATAGTAAAGTACAGATACCCCAAAAAACGACTTAAGTAGTACTTTAAAGTATGTTTACTGAAGTACTTTACACCAGTGCTTATAGACAGTATATAAAATTATCTGATATATACAGTAGATGGCCTATAGATAGTAGAATCTGTCTATTGACTCTACATTTTACTCATTTTCATATGGTTTGTGCGATTTCATTCCATTGGGGTTTACTTCTGCTGCTAGCCATGTAATCACACCAGAACTTTGATTGAGGGATTACATAATTTTGCATGTAAACAGGCAGTCTACAAATAATATTTTTCTGTTTAGACCTAATATTACAAATGTTTTGTCAGACAACTGTTTCTTTCAGTCCAAAATGTTGCTGCATCATCATCAACAATACAGCGGACATGCCTGCTTGATGAGGCAACAGAGTGGGTGTCGCAGTAGTTACGCAACCCTCCTTTAGTTCAGTTAGAAAGAGTCTATTAAAAGACCAGCTTCCAGATGCTGGATATTTTTATGGGAATGACCACACCATATGGTTATTTCCCACTAACCTGACACATACCTCTCTCATTAGGTCAGCCATGACACAAGACTTTATGGTAAGAGTACTAAGATAGCATTGGGACCTAGAAGCTAGAAGAACCGCGCATCAATTCAATTCAATTCAACTCCCATTACACATTGGTTCAACGTAATTTCATTGAAATGACGTGGAAACAACATTGATTCAACCAGTGTTTCCCCAGTGGGTAACAATTGTGGTTCTCAATGTTCAGCAAATGTTTACTGCTATGTTCAGGTAAAATATTTTTTCAAAATGTACTTCTTCAGCAGATATTCATGCCGAATGGACACATTTGCAACTATGTTGACTTGTCTTCTAGAGCCTAAACCATGTGAATCCATTCACAATGGCTACAGTTCAAAAGCCTCAATAGCTTTTCTAATATGGCAGGCCTCTGTAAATGAATGAAGAGGAGAAATTATCAAACACAAAGCCTTTGCCTGAACACATCCATCCGTCTGGGCTGGAGAAGGGTCATAGGAGAGAGAAACAAGGTAACAGGCAGAGAGCTAATGGAAGGAAGAGATGGATAGGGAGACACAGGTAGATGATTAAAGAGGAGGATGAGACAGAAAGAGAAATATAAAAGAATTGGAAAAGCAGAGGAGAAACAGAGAGAAGGATGATAGAGAGAAAGAGAAAAGACTGTGTGGAAGAGGGTGAGAGAGAAAAACAGAAGGAAGCAGAAGAGGGCGAGGATCTTGTAAGAGTTCAGACTCCCTGGGCGTAGTCTTGAATAGCGTCTGAGGACTATGGCTTACGGTCTCTCTCAGTTGTGGCAGCAGGTAGCCTAGCGGTGAAGCGTGTTGGGCCAGTAATGAAAGGTTGCTAGTTCAAATCCCCTCGCCGACTAGGTAAAGAATCTGTTGATGTGCCCTTCAGCAGGGCACATAACCCTATTTGCTCTGGATGAGATTGTCTGCTAAATAACTAAACTGTCAAATCTCAGTGTCTCCATAGGATCAACACCTCTTCCCATTGGAGGGAAAGAAGACAGAGGCCCTTATTGGATTAAGGCTGTAAGTAGGTTAAGTGTCCACATGCCTGAACCACACAAACACAATGGCTCTTTACCTGATAACAGGGCTGTAACTCCCAATGTACTGTAGTGTGATGTCAATTAACTCAAATTATATTTTGGAGAGAGAGAGGAAGATGATGTGTAATGTGATGATGTGCAATGCGATGATGTGTTGAATGACTTGTCTACGACAATAGCCAACCACATTGGCCACCATTACTTACCAAAGCAGAATTGGTGTTGACACATACAGTATATATACAAAAGTATGTGGACGCCCCTTCAAATTAGTGGACTCACGCACCTGACGCACGCACCTGACGCACACACACAAACACACTATTTTGGGATCCCTCGTGGGCTATATCATTTCTCTCTAGGAGCCTGAACTTGTGAACTGTGTAACCCTGGTCATGACCTTCTTGCCCTGGGTTGAACTTCAATTGCTAAACCTCGTGATGGTCAGAGGAATGCCCAAGGCTATAGCCGTACCATACACAGGCACAGGAGTTTTTCCTGACAAAGTTTCCTGAACAGGAACAGCTCTGGGCCCTAGTTATATAGACTATTGCAGGCCCAGTAGTTTTTCCTTGTCAGATTACATGATCAGGTAAAACTCCTGGCCCTAGCTATTTGTGTCCCTTCTTTGTGCTTTTGGGCGGCAGGTAGCCTAGCTGTTAAGAGCATTGGGCCAGTAACCGAAAGGTTGCTGGTTCGAATCCCTGAGCTGACTAGGTGAAAAATCTGTCGATGTGCTGTTGAGCAAGGCACCTCACCATAATTGCTCCTGTAAATAACTCTGGATAAGAGCTTCTGCTAAATTACTAAAATGTTAAAAATAAGTCAAATGTAATTGCCTCAATGCTGAGGCAGGACAGGGAAGGTCACTGATGCTCTCTCTGGGTGGTCTGACTGTAGCTGTCATTGAAGGGGACAATACCTGCTGGCTAACAAAAACCTTGAGACGTCATTGGAGCATTTAAAGAACACTGTAATGTGATGGCTGTACTTGAATGACCTTTGTTAGAGTAGTGCAACATAGAATAGAAAGCGTCTGTTGTGGACAATTATTAAACACATATACAGTACCAGTCAAAAGTTTGGACACACCAACTCATTCAAGGGTTTTTCTTTATTTTTACAATTTTCTACATTGTAGAGTAATAGTGAAGACATCAAAACTATGAAATAACATATGTAGTAACCAAAACAATGTTAAACAAATCAAAATAGATTTGAGATTTGAGATTCTTCAAAGTAGCTGCCCTTTGCCTTGATGACAGCTTTGCACACTCTTGGCATTCTCTCAACCAGCTTCATGAGGTAGTCACCTGGAATATGTTTCAATTAACAAGTGTGCCTTGTTAAAAGTTAATTTGTGCAATTTCTTTCCTTCTTAATGCGTTTGAGCCAGTCAGTTGTGTTGTGACAAGGTAGTGGGGGTATTCCGAAGATAGCCCTATTTGGTAAAAGACCAAGTCCATATTATGGCAAGAACAGCTCAAATAAGCAAAGAGAAAAGACAGTCCATCATTACTTTAATGCATGAAGGTCAGTCAATGCGGAAGTTTCTTCAAGTGCAGTCACAAAAACCATCAGGCTCTATGATGAAACTGGCTCTCATGAAGACCGCCACAGGAAAGGAAGACCCAGAGTTACATCTGCTGCAGAGGATAAGTTCATTAGAGTTACGAGCCTCAGAAACTCCAGCCCAAATAAATGCTTCACAGAGTTCAAGTAACAGACACATCTCAACATCCATTTTTGGTTCCTACTGCCGTGACTTTGTGAGACGCATAGTAGGTGAACGGATTATCTCCGCATGTGTGGTTCCCACCATGAAGCATGGAGGAGGAGGTGTGATGGGGTGGGGGTGCTTTGCTGGTGACACTGTCTGTGATTTCTTTAGAATTAAAGGCACACTTAACCAGCATGGCTACTACAGCATTCTTCAGCGATACGCCATCCCATCCAGTTTGCGCTTAGTGGGACTATCATTTGTTTTTCAACAGGACAATGACCCAACACACCTCCAGGCTGTGTAAGGGCTATTTGACCAAGAATGAGAATGGTGGAGTGCTGCATCAGATGATCTGGCCTCTACAATCACCCGACCTCAATCCAATTGAAATGGTTTGGGATGAGTTGGACCGCAGAGTGAAGGAAAAGCAGCCAACAAGTGCTCAGCATATGTGGGAACTCCTTCAAGACTGTTGGAAAAGCATTCAAGGTGAAGCTGGTTGAGAGAATGCCAAGAGTGTGCAAAGCTGTCATCAAGGCGAAGGGTGGCTACTTTGAAGAATCTCAAATCTAAAATATATTTTGATTTGTTTAACATTTTTATGGTTACTACAAGATTCCATATGTGTTATTTCATAGTTTTGATGTCTTCACTATTATTCGACAATGTAGAAAATTGTAAAAATAAAGAAAACCCCTGGAATGAGTTGGTGTGTCCAAACTTTTGACTGGTACTGTATGATTGCCATGATTTCTGCTTCTGTATGGGATTCGATACTCAAAGACATTTGATACTCAAATCCCACAAGAAGCCTTTTGCGGAGTAGGAATTAAGTTAGATATACTGTTAACTCAATCTCCTCTGTGTGTGTGTGTGTGTGTGTGTGTGTGTGTGTGTGTGTGTGTGTGTGTGTGTGTGTGTGTGTGTGTGTGTGTGTGTGTGTGTGTGTGTGTGTGTGTGTGTGTGTGTGTGTGTGTGTGTGTGTGTGTGTGTGTGTGTGTGTGTGTGCATGCGTGTGTCACTGCCTGTGTGTTCTGACCGCTACTGACGTGTTCCTGTTCATTAGAGGCTGCACTGAGAATGTCTCATGCCACCGAGGGTGACATTTCTTAATGGGAGCACAAGCAAGCGCAACACAACGTAGGAATGTCTCCCACCTGGGTGTGTTCTGGCGCAGTCTGTGAGCTGTCCCATGCTGAGGTGATTTGTGGATGCATTATTGTTTTACCAGCAGGTCTACTCTGTACCTATGAGCTAACTGTTGGACGTTCCACTGAGATGAGAGAAGGAGGCCTACAATATAGCCCAAAAATGCATTCCTGGAAATACTCAAACAGAAATAAACACACTGAGCTTAGAGGAGAAAACAGGCAGGGATAGAAGCCACAAGTGCAAAACCTTATAACATGACTTACACAGACAGACATGGGTATTTGGAGACGTGTGTTGTTGCCATAGCTACACTCCCACTTCCCACACCTGTCCCCGCATGCCTGCATGATGGATGTGCTTGGAGCGCATGTCAGTTATTTATGGAATCTTTAACGACTTGGCCGTAAACATGCATGTGCTATGGGTGTTCAGGACACTGTCTGTCCCATGGTCGATGTGGTTAATAAAAAACTACAAAACATTCCCTGGAATGTGACATAATAAATAAATGAATTGTTCAAAATAGCATGACTGTGATGGATGCCTGTTTTAGGTTTCTAATTCTTCTAGGTTCTAGGTCGATGTCTGTCCATGTTTGTCAAGGAGGATCAAAGCAAAGACAGCTGTGCACATTTAGACAAAAGGCCAATTTGGAACTTTGCAAGGAAAGCAAAGAGGAGCTTTGTTTCACAGTGAGATGATGAGAGCAAGCACATGGCTTTCTCAAAGCTTCAGATAAAGGGTAGGAAGCAGTTTTTACTCACCAATGTAACAACACAGTGTGGTCAGACTCAGTAACTTAGTTGTAGTCACCATCTGGTTACCTATAAGTACAAACATAGTTATGTTTTGGGGTTATTACATATTTATTTACTTATTTATGGAAAAAAGTCTAAACTACCCACAATGCACTATTTCTCAACGTCATATGGAGGGTCTACTCTGTGCTATTGAGTTCGTATGATAGATCGGTAGCTAGCTCAAGCTGGCTAATGTTAGCCACACCTCATGCTATTCACAAACTTTGTGGCTGTGTTATCTAGTGGTAACCCGTTAGCCCGGGCAGGCTTTGGTGCTTTCTTGCCGTGGGCTCAAAATGAAAGAGAAAATCATACCTGTTTGCTCTATTGTGTAGTACCTCGTCTGTTGTCCTTTTTTGTTTTGTCAACTTTTCGGCATGTTCTCTGTGAAGTAGGCTACGGGAGTTTTGTAACTTTTCCCACCTTGGCTTAGTGCTAGCTCGCTAGCTGACGGACATCTGGAATCTATCTATTTTGGATTTCGGCCTGGTGAAGCGCCCACCTCCCCCTTGCTTTGATAGCTAAAAGAGCCTGCACTCTTTTAAAAGTTTTCGGATGGGCCCCAACCATCAATCTGTAAATCTCTGCTCGTACCCCTCACATTCTGAAATTGCATTTTTGTACCCCCCAGTCTTATCATCGCAATGTGGTACAAAACGAGGCGTGCTTTAGGACAATGTGGATGACTACGAGCAGTCGGATAGGCTGTTTGGAGTGTTTATCCGACTAGATAAAAAAATATATATTATTCCCCACCCACACTTCTAAAACCAAAGTTGTGCCCCTGCATCACAGCCTTGAAAGTACATGACTTCGGCATTCTTTGGAATACTGATCAGTTTTATGTAATAACTCCAAAAATAGGAAAGTGAATTGGGACTTTTGATGCATATACTAACTCAAATCTGGTTGAATCAACATTTTTTTATGTAATTTCAACTAAAAAATCTATGTTATGACTTTGAATCGAGATGGAAAACTGATTGGATTTGCAATAAGTCATCAATGTAAGGGAATTTCGTATTGTTTTCAATCAAACCCAAATCCAATGACATGGTGACATTTTTGGTTGATTTCAGGTTGAATTCACGTTAGTGGACAACTCAACCAAATGTGACGTTGGCGTTGAACTGACATCTGTGCTCAGTGGGATACCACACTTGCCCTGTTGCTATTGGTGTAAAGGCAAGCTGCCAATCATGCCTTCCCTTGGCTCTGTTCAAGCCACCCGCGCTGTACCTGACTGTCGCGTTGTTAAGGACAGAGCGCTTTACGCTGTCCACCAATAGTGAACTTGGGTCACCAAGGCATTTATAATCCATATCCAGCATTTGTTCACGCACAACTGGTGAGTGTTCTTGCCATTTTCTCAAACCGTTTTTGCTTGGCAATGTTGTAAGATAAGGCTAATAGCCTAACCACCGATCAAGCAACATTATGGAATAAACTTTAAAATCCTATTGCTGCTCTGTATCTTGCTGTGACAATATAGGTCAAAATATGATCCTGCATATATAACTATGCAATACATTATAACTTTGTATGGGTTTTAGGTTTTACCTGAGTTCGTTATTTTTAAATAATTTCAACATAAATTTACTCTCATATGTTCAATTGCTCTTTTAGCGTGCATGTATAAAACAATTGGACAGGCGCGCTGCGGGGTCTCCAGTGATCCCTTAATGCTTAATTTAAACCACTTCAGTTTTTACCGCCAGTGTTCCTGTTCTAACATGCGAAGGCATGGGACTTTGTTGTCATTTTAGAGGAACTTTTACTTGGGACACTGTTGTTTCGCTCATGTGAGAGCTGCAAAATCACAGTTAGCTATTCCTCAGTCCAATGTTTGTGCGGTGTACTCAAGCGCGTGTTCTCCATTTGTTTGATTACTTGTGTGAATAAACCATTCTAATTTACCAAAATAGGTCTAGAATATACAGCATTTATGTCTCATCGTTTGGGCATTCTTTGTGCATCTAGGCTATGTTAGTGACAAATACTTTGCATGAGCCCTATACTCATGCAAAGCCCTATATTGGAATGAAATACACACCCATTAAATAATAGCATAAAGCATAAAGAAAATGAAGGAAGAATGCGCATGAAATTGTATACTACAAATATGCATACGGTTTTACCATCCTACTGTACATGTGCACTTTTGAAAACCATGTGTCCATGCAGTTATTGTTGTGGAAGCAGATGCCCCAACAGATTTGCTGCCTGGCTAAATCACCGCAGTGATCAGCTTAGGGCAGACAGCTTAGAGAAAACCTCCTTCCACTAGAACTGTCAGTCTGCCTGAGGAGGGATTGGAGCTGGGAACTGACCATCACAGTTTGTAGCTGCCACTCTTCACATGGGGACATATTGGGGACACATTGAAACACATCCGATTGATCTGGGCAGGTGCTGATGAAGAAGTAGCCTATAATATGTCTATAAAGAAAATAAAAGAGTCTGCGTACTGCAATAAATGCACCCAAGTGTGATATATCAGGCCAGCTAAACAATGTGTTGTTTCTTAAGTCTTTCATCAGGTCTCAAACCTTCTTAGAAGTGATGAACTAAGGGTCAAAGCGGTGTCCAGCCAAATTAGGCTGGGTTTACACAGGCAGCCCAATTCTGAGCTTTTTTTTACTAATTGGTCTGAAAGATCTGATGTGAAAAGATCTTATGTGATTGGTCAGAGAAATGCAGTCTTTGTCACATGTGGGAGGACATATGGCACAGTTCATAATGCTGACCAGGGTTGGGATCAGTGAGTCCTATTTCAGTTCTTTCTAATCAGGAGATGAATAATTGAAATTCCCCTTCAAGAACTGAAAAGTGCCATGAATTTTCAATGAGGATTTTTCTAATGTATTCTTGTTTAAAATAATGTTTAGACTTTTAATTTCAAACAGGAAAATAATTTGAATTTGAATTTCATTGTTTATACAGAGCTGTGTGATGATGTCACTGTAATCATGATAGACATAACTGGCCCTATGCCACCTGGCAATATTTCATCACAAGGGCTTTATGTCAATAACATTTACAACCATAACAGCTGCCCAAATGTTTCTACATGCCCCCATTTCCTCCTACAGTATCAGAGTTGTGTATCTCCCTGCCCTCATAGAAGAACCCCACATATGTAATAACATGTAAATGAAGAACAAGAACTGTACTTTAGTTCTATCACCTGTTTGCTTATCTCTGTTTTGAAGAGACAGACAGATGCATGCTTTACCGCAGAGTGCAACACTTGTCTATTGTTGTTATGGCCTCCTATTTTTAGACTCTCCTTGAGTTTACAATGTCTTCAGAAAGTATTCAAACCCCTTGACTTATTCCACATTTTGTTGTGTTACAGTCTGAATAAAAAATTGATTAAATATTTGCAAAAAGTCTCACCCATCTACACACAATACCCCATAATGACAAAGTGAAAATGTTTGCACATTTTCTTGGAAATAAATACAGAAATATCTAATTTACTTAAGTATTCACACCCCTGAATCAATATTTTGTAGAATCACCTTTGGCAGTGATTGCAGCTGTTAGTCTTTCTGGGTTAATTTATTTGTTTATTTCAAACAAACCATACTTAGGTAGCCTCATCCCACCTGTGTTTTGTGGGTTGTTGTTTCTGTTGTGTGTCTGCACCAGCCAGAACTGTTTCGGTTGTTAATCTATTAAGAGCTTTCTACGCCTGGATTGTGCAACAGTTACCCATTATTATTTATTTCAAACGTCTTCAAGATCTGTCAAATTAGTTGTTGATCCTTGCTAGACAACCATTTTCAGGTCTTACCATAGACTTCAAGTAGATTTAAGTAAACACTGTAACTTGGCCACTCAGGAACATTCACTGTGTTCTTGGTAAGCAACTCCAGTGTAGATATGGCCTTGTTGTCACGCCTTGACTTGAGAGATCTTTTTTATGTCTCTATTTTGGTTTGGTCAGGGCGTGAGTTGGGTTGGGCATTCTATGTTTTTGTTCTATGTGGTCTATTTCTATGTGTTTGGCCGGGTGTGGTTCTCAATCAGAGGCAGCTGTCTATCGTTGTCTCTGACTGAGAACCATACTTAGGTACCCTCATCCCACCTGTGTTTTGTGGGTTGTTGTTTCAGTTGTGTGTCTGCACCAGCCAGAACTGTTTCGGTCGTTCTCTTTGTCATTTTTGTTATTTCAGTGTTCATTAAATAAATATGGACACGTACCACGCTGCACCTTGGTCCTCTCCTTCCAACAGCCGTTACACTTGTTTTATAGGTTATTGTTCTGCTGAAAGGTGAATTGATCTCCCAGTGTCTGGTGGAAAGCAAACTGAACCAGGTTTTTCTCTAAGATTTTGCCTGTGTTAAGCTACATTCCGTTTCTTTTTTATCCTGAAAAACTCCCAAGTCTTAACGATTACAACCATACCCATAACATGATGCAGCCACCACTATTCTTGATAATATGGAGAGTGGTACTCCGTAATGTGTTGTATATGATTTGCCCCAAACATAACACTTTGTATTCAGGACAAAAAGTTAATTGCTTTGCCACATGTTTTCCAGTATTGCTTTAGTGCCTTGTTGCAAACAGGATACATGTTTTGTAGTATTTTTTTCTGTACAGGCTTCCTTCTTTTCACTCTGTTAATTAGGTTAGTATTGTGGAGTAACAACCATGTTGTTGATCCATCCTCAGTTTTGTCCTATCACAGCCATTAAACTCTGTACCTGTTTTAAAGTCACCATTGACCTCATGGTAAAATCCTTGAGCGGTTTCCTTACCTCCGGCAACTGAGTTAGGAAGGGTGCCTGTATCTTTGCTGTGACTGGGTGTATTGATACACCATCCAAAGCGTAATTAATAACTTCACCATGCTCAAAGGGATATTCAATGTCTGCTTTTTTACCCATCTACCAATAGGTGCGAGGCATTGGAAAACCTCCCTGGTCTTTGTGGTTGAATCTGTGCTTGAAATTCCCAGTGCGACTGAGGGACCTTACAGATAATTGTTTGTGTGGGGTACAGAGATGAGGTAGTCATTCAAAAATGTCCATTCAACTTATTATGTGACTTGTTAAGCACATTTTTCTCCTGAACTTATTTAGGCTTGCCATAACAAAGGCTTGAATAATTATTGACTCAAGACGTTTCCGCTTTTCATGTTTTATTAATTTGTTACAATTTCGAAAAACATAATCCCACGTTGACATTATGGGGTATTGTGTGTAGGCCAGTGACCAAAAGGCTGTAACACAACAAAAAGTTGGTCATGGGGTATGATTACTTTCTGTAGTTAGGGTGTATATTGTAGTTAAGGTTGCAAAAGAGAAACTTTCCCCGAATCCCCCAGTTTTTGTTTATTTCAGAAATTCCAGTTAGAGGATTACCTGAATCAGGGGGAATAAGCAGTTACAGTTGAAGTGGGAAGTTTACATACACCTTAGCCAAATACATTTAAACTCAGTTTTTCACAATTCCTATAATTTAATCCTAGTAAAAATCCACTGTTTTAGGTCAGTTAGGATCACCACTTTATTTTAAGAATTTGAAATGTCAGAATAATAGTAGAGAGAATTATTTATTTTACTTTTTATTGTCAGAAGTTTACATACACTCAATTAGTGTCATGGCTGTTGAAGGAAGAGGACCATGGCGTGGTGAGCGTACATATTATTTTTTTTGAAAAATGACGCCGACAAAACAATAAACACTACAAAACAAACTGTGAAGCTAAAGGCTATGTGCCATAAACAAAGTCAATTTCCCACAAAGACAGGTGGAAAAAAGGGATACCTAAGTATGGTTGTCAATCAGAGACAACGATAGACAGCTGTCCCTGATTGAGAACCCTACCCGGCCAAAACATAGAAATACAAATAATAGAACATGGAATACCCACCCCAACTCACACCCTGACCAAACCAAAATAGAGACAAAAAAAGGATCTCTAAGGTCAGTGCGTGACAATTAGTATTTGGTAGCATTGCCTTTAAATTGTTTAACTTGGGTCAAACATTTCGGGTAGCCTTCCACAAGCTTCCCACAATAAATTGGGTGAATTTTGGCCCATTCCTCCTGACAGCGCTGGTGTAACTGAGTCAGGTTTGTAGGTCTCCTTGATCCCACACGCTTTTTCGGTTCTGCCCACAAATTTTCTATAGGATTGAGGTCAGGGCTTTGTGATGGCCACTGCAATACCTTTACTTTGTTGTCCTTAAGCCATTTTTCCACAACTTTGAAAGTATGCTTGGGGTCATTGTCCATTTGGAAGACCCATTTGTGACCAAGCTTTAACTTCTTGACTGATGTCTTGAGATGTTGCTTCAATATATCCACATAATTTTCCTCCCTCATGATGCCATCTGTTTTGTGAAGTGCACCAGTCCCTCCTGCAGCAAAGTACCCCAACAACATGATGCTGCCACCCCCGTGCTTCACGGTTGGGAAGGTGTTCTTCGGCTTGCAACCATTCCCCTTTTTTCTCCACACATAACGGTGGTCATTATGGCCAAACAGTTCCATTTTTTGTTTCATCAGACCAGAGGAAATTTCTCCAAAAAGTACGAACTTCCGACTGTGCAGTTGTTAGTTGTTGTTTTTAATGGTGATTTTGGAGCAGTGGCATCTTCCTTGCTGAGCGGCATTTCAAGTTATGTCGATATAGGACTCGTTTCACTGTGGATAAATATACTTTTGTACCCGTTTCCTCCAGCATCTTCACAAGGTCCTTTGCTGTTGTTCTGGGATTGATTTGCACTTTTCGCACCAAAGTACGTTCATCTCTAGGAGACAGAACGCGTCTCCTTCCTGAGTGGTATGACGGCTGTGTGGTCCCATGGTGTTTATACTTGCGTACTATTGTTTGTACAGATGAACGTGGTACCTTCAGGTGTTTGGAAATTGCTCCCAAGGATGAACCAGACTTTGAACCAGACAGATTTCTTTCTGAGGTCTTGGCAGATTTCTTTTGATTTTCCCATTATGTCAAGCAAAGAGGCACTGAGTTTGAAGGTAGGCCTTGAAATACATCCACAGGTACACCTCCAATTGACTCAAATTATGTCAATTAGCCTATCAGAAGCTTCTAAAGCCATGACATCATTTTATGGAATTTTCCAAGCTATTTAGGCACAGTCAACTTAGTGTATGTAAACATCTGACCCACTGGAATTTTGTTACAGTGAATAATAAGTGAATAATTTGTCTTAACAATTGTTGGAAAAAATTACTTGTGTCATGCACAAAGTTGATGTCCTAACCGACTTGCCAAAACTATAGTTTGTTAACAAGAAATTTGTGGAGTGGTTGAAAAACAAGTTTTAATGACTCCAACCTAAGTGTATGTAAACTTCCGACTTCAACTGGATGTACAGAACATTTTACCAGTAACTGGAAGGCCCCCATATTCTCCTCACTTATCAGACTGCTATCTCTTTCAGGTTCCTACCTCTATGTGAAGAGCAAATATAGAGGCTGCTGCCTGAGAAAATAGCTAGTCTAGAATATCTGTGGAGCATGGGGAGAGACAGGAAGTCTGCGGTAGAGCTCACATTTCGTGGAAAGATGTAAGGAGAGACCAAGTAGATGCTGGCATGCACTTTCAGGGCCATAGGTCATCACTGTCACTGTCACCACACACAGAAGCACACCCCTAAGGTACCCCAGAGTGCATTCGTTTTTTCACTTTATGATTTTTGAAAGTATGCGTATCGGCATTCCAGTTGGAGACTCTTGCCTTGTAGGTCACTACATTTCTGTAATATGATATTATGGGCCTGAATTCTATGCTCTCTCAGACCAAAAATTGAGTGTGTTATTGGCTAGACCAGACTCGTGTTTCAGGTCTGGTCAGTGTTAGAGCTGTCGCTCTCCTCATCCTCAGATGAGGTGAGGAGAGAAGGATCTTCTGACCAAAATGCGGAGTCTGGGAAATATGCCATCTTTATTATAAATTACAAACGATGCAGATGGCAACACGAAAACTAAACAAAACACTTTCAAACTACAAAATAACAAAACGACGTAGAACGAAAACCTGAACATAAACTTACATAACTGAAACGTAAACTCACGAACAGGCAACAGACGACATCGAAACAAAACGAACAGCCAAACAGTCCCGTTTGTGAATATACATCGATAACGACACGAAGACATCACAGGAGACAATCACCCACAAACACACAGTGATAATGCCCTACCTAAATATGACTCTTGATTAGAGGAAAATGCAAACCACCTGCCTCTAATCAAGAGCCATACCAGGCAAACCGAAACCAACATAGAAACAGGTAACATAGACTGCCCACCCAAAACACATGCCCTGACCATAAACACATAAAAACTAACATAAATAGGTCAGGACTGTTACAGTACCCCCCCCCCCAAGGTGCGAACGCCGGGCGCACCAGCACAAAGTCCAGGGGGGGGTCCGGGTGGGCAGTTGACCACGGTGGTGGTTCCGGTTCAGGACGCTGTCCCCGTACCACCATAGTCACTCCCCTCTTCTTTCTACCCCTTCTAATGCCCACCCTAACACTACCTTCCCCTAAATAAACAGCTAGCACCAGGACAAGGGGCAGCACCGGGACAAGGGGTAGCACCGGGACAAGGGGCAGCACCAGAACAAGGGGCAGCACCAGGATAAGGACCATCACTGGGACAAAGGGCAGCACCGGGACAAGGGGCAGCACCGGGACAAGGGGCAGCACCGGGACAAGGGGCAGCACCGGGACAAGGGGCAGCACCGGGACAAGGGGCAACACCGGGACAAGGGGCAGATCCCGGCTGAAGGACTCTGGCAGGTCCTGTTTGGACGGCTCTGGCAGGTCCATGCTGGCTGACGGCTCTCTACGCTCATGGCAGGCTGACGGCTCTTGACGCTCATGGCAGGCTGACGGCTCTCGACGCTCATGGCAGGCTGACGGCTCTCGACGCTCATGGCAGGCTGACGGCTCTCGACGCTCATGGCAGGCTGACGGCTCTCGACGCTCATGGCAGGCTGACGGCTCTCGACGCTCATGGCGCTCTGACGGCTCTGGCTGCTCATGGCTCTCTGACGGCTCTGGCTGCTCATGGCTCACTGACGGCTCTGGCTGCTCATGGCTCTTTGACGGCTCTGGCTGCTCATGGCTCTTTGACGGCTCTGGCTGCTCATGGCTCTCTGACGGCTCTGGCTGCTCATGGCTCTCAGTTGGCGGCTCTGGCAGATCCTGTCTGGTTGGCGGCTCTGGCAGATCCTGTCTGGTTGGCGGCTCTGGCAGATCCTGTCTGGCTGACGGCTCTAGCGGCTCCTGTCTGGCTGATGGCTCTAGCGGCTCCTGTCTGGCGGATGGCTCTGTAGGCTCATGGCAGACGGGCGGCTTTGCAGGCTCATGGCAGACGGGCGGCTTTGCAGGCTCCTGGCAGACGGATGACTCAGATGGCGCTGGGGAGACGGATGGCTCAGATGGCGCTGGGGAGACGGATGGCTCTGGCCGGATATGGCGCACTGTAGACCTGGTGCGTGGTGCCGGAACTGGAGGCACCGTGCTAATGACAAGCACCTTCCTACTAGTGCGGGGAGCAGGGACAGGGCACACTGTATTCTCAGAGCCTACTCTATCCCTGATGCGTGGTACCGGCACTGGTGACGCCGGCCTGAGGACAAGCACATCAGGATTAGTAGGGGGAGAATATACAGTGTGTACAGGGCTCTGGAGACGCACTGGTAGCTTAGTGCGTGGGGCCGGAACTGGAGGCACCGGGCTAGATACACGCACTACAGGGAGAGTGCGTGGAGGAGGAACAGGGCTCAGGATACGCACTGGTAGCCTAGTGCGTAGTGTAGACACTGTAGATACTAGGCTGGGGCGGGGAGGTGGTGCCGGAAATACCGGACCGTGGAGGCGTACTGGCTCTCTTAAGCATTGAGCCTGCCCGACCTTACCTGGTTGAATGCTCCCGGTTGCCCGACCAGTGCGGGGAGGTGGAATAACCCGCACCGGGCTATGTAGGCGAACCGGGGAAACCATGCGTAAGGCAGGTGCCATGTATGCCGGCCCGAGGAGACGCACTGGAGACCAGACGCGTTGAGCCGGCCTCATGACACCTGGCTCAATACCCAATCTAGCCCTCCCAGTGCGGGGAGGTGGAATAACCCGCACCGGGCTATGCACTCGTACAGGAGACACCGTGCGCTCTACTGCGTAACACGGCGCCTGCCCGTACTCCCGCTCTCCACGGTAAGCCTGGGAAGTGGGCGCAGGTCTCCTACCTGCCCTTGGCCCACTACCCTTTAGCCCCCCCCCAAGAAATTTTTGGGAGTTACTCACGGGCTTTTTCGGCTTCCGTGCCAGACGCGTTCCCTCATAGCTCCGGTTCCTCTCTCCGGTAGCCTCCGCTCTCCTCAGTGCCTCCAGCTGTTCCCATGGGAGGCGATCCCTCCCAGCCAGGATCTCCTCCCAAGTGTAGCAACCCTTTCCGTCCAAAACATCGTCCCATGTCCATTGCTCCTTCTTTTCCTGTCCCTTTCTCCTTTGACTCCGCTGCTTGGCTCTGGGTTGGTGGGTGATTCTGTTAGAGCTGTCGCTCTCCTCATCCTCAGATGAGGTGAGGAGAGAAGGATCTTCTGACCAAAATGCGGAGTCTGGGAAATATGCCATCTTTATTATAAATTACAAACGATGCAGATGGCAACACGAAAACTAAACAAAACACTTTCAAACTACAAAATAACAAAACGACGTAGAACGAAAACCTGAACATAAACTTACATAACTGAAACGTAAACTCACGAACAGGCAACAGACGACATCGAAACAAAACGAACAGCCAAACAGTCCCGTTTGTGAATATACATCGATAACGACACGAAGACATCACAGGAGACAATCACCCACAAACACACAGTGATAATGCCCTACCTAAATATGACTCTTGATTAGAGGAAAATGCAAACCACCTGCCTCTAATCAAGAGCCATACCAGGCAAACCGAAACCAACATAGAAACAGGTAACATAGACTGCCCACCCAAAACACATGCCCTGACCATAAACACATAAAAACTAACATAAATAGGTCAGGACTGTTACAGTCAGGTAGAATTGAGTGTGAAATCCCTCAGTAATGACTAGGTCATTTGTCATCTGTGGTGGAACTCAAACCCTCTTGTTTCTGGTCAAATTGTTCAAGTCACTTTTTTAAAGCGTGTCAATCACCACTGGCACTATTCCTGGTTCAACTGTTAAAGGGATAGTTCACATAAAAAGGTGAAGTATCCCTTTAACCTTCCCTCTCAATGGATCATAAAGCTCTATTCACTGGATGACTGGTATGTGTGTCAACGCATCACTTTTTAGCTGCTGTTTTTGTTCCAGAGTTTCCTTCTCATCGCCATTGTCTTTTCTTTTTTACATTTTTCTTTGGGCCAGGGTCGGTATGGAAGAGGCAGACCTGGTCAAGGAGCGGCTCCAAGCCATAACGGTAAACTGACCTCGAGTCCTGGTTCTCTTACAGCAAATCAATGACTGAATAATATCTGTGTCAAGTACAAGGTTCACAACTTTCTTTTTTAAATACTTTATCTGCAGGATAAGAGGAAAGTCCAAGAGGACATTGCTCATAAGAAGCTGGAGATTGACAAGGAGAAATTAAAGCTTCAGCACTTAAAGGTACAGTTAGGTAATTTGACCATCAATGAAGTGATAACATTACAGTTTATCTTACTGTCATATTGTCAAACCACATTGTTTCAATAATTCGTAACTATCTAATGACAGCGAGAGTTCCAAGTATCAAAGCTTGATGACAGTTTTTAGATTTTATGGTCACTGTGGCTGAGCAGTCCATTAAAGACATATGTTAGAGTGCAAAAATAACATGTAATTCATGACAGTTAAGACATAATGCTGTGTCACCCTCTCTTACTTTGAACAGAAAAAGTCCTTGAGAGAGCAATGGCTCATGGATGGAGCAGCCATCCAGAGCCCACAGCAGAGAGAGACTTTGAGGGGAGATCAACAACAAACGAAGCTCCTCCAGACCAGCATCCACAGGTACAGTAAGCCAGGACAACTGATACTCCATTTGTTCATGTCTAAACTGATCTACAGTATGTTTACATTGCTGTTTTTTTAACATGGCTGCCTGATGGAATATAGGCCTTGGTATGTCGAGATATGTTTTAGCAAATGTTTCATCTTGGATGCTTCATTCGATTAAACCTTACCCATGTTAAATCTGTACCACTTACGGTGAAGTGTTGCTTTTAAATGGGGACGCCTCTTTTATTTATTTAATTTCTATGCTCAACCGACAGGCACTGCATCACGTTGCATGCACAGCCTGGCAACATGTATTGGACTGTCTGCGGTGAAGGGTAGCCCATCAACTGTCCAGTTAGACCTATATTTGTCCGTAGATTGGTCCAAGTGGCAGTCAGTGCGTTCCCTGAAACCCCTAAGGTTCTGGTAGTAAGACAACAGCAGCGTGAGCTTTAGGTTCACTAACTCCCGTAACTGAGATGGAAGTAACAGAGTTCTTTTTTTACCTAATGAAAACCACCTTGGATTTAAACATATAGGTATTTGTCACTATTAAAAGGTGATGTTCTGGCCTTTTTGTTTCTTTAGTAAGAGTGAGGGATATCCACAAATAGACTCATTCTGCCCTCCCCCCTCCTGTTCCCCCCATCTCAACTGAATAGACACTTTTTAGTATTTCACAGGGTAGGTTCCAATCTGTTAGGGTCGTACCGCTTTGGGGTATAGCCATTTGGATTGTAGGTGTCAAGTGGCAGAGTTGTGCTACTCTAATGGGGTGATTTAATGCCAGTTGGGTGGGATAGCACAGCATTGATGGGGTTGACAGAGGTGGGATGCATGGGTGGTTGACCCTGAGTCTGTCTGCTGCCAGCCATGATCAGTTTGCCAAGTTACACCTCTGACGAGATTAGAGCCAGAAAAGGAAGTCTTCCAAAGATGAGAAAACTGTCAGGTCACTGATCCATTCTTCATCCCTTCTCCGCCTGTCTGTGAGGTGATATGACCTTTGACCCTTTCTGTTTCGGCTTGCAGGATTGAGAAAGAGATTGAGGCTCTGGAGAGAGAAGAGACGATGATATCAAAAAACGAGGGCTTCATACTGAAGAGACTGAAGGCTATTGAGAAAACCCCTGAGGAGATAATAAAGGTACTTGGACATAACATAATTGACATTGAGATATTTCTGGTTTAGATGTTTTGCTTTGGCCACAATGGGGGTACTGTTAATCTGACGTTTTGTTGATCTGAGTTGTATCTCTAAAAGTGCTGTTTTTATGTTGTCTTACAGGAGGCAAATGAGAATTTCAAAGAAGGTAAGGCCTTTTGCTAGCTTTCTGATTGCGTTATTCATTTAATGTATTTGAGCAAGCATGTTACACTATACACATAATCATTGGTAATACAAAAAACATAGCTTATTTTTTTCACAGCGCCAATCTATATTTCCCCAGCTACTCTAGATCTCCCAAAGTTCTACAAACCTCACATTTCAAGCAAGCAGTCCTTTAAATTTAATAAGGACACACCCAAACAAAGTAAGAAACTTCATAGTAACATTTATTACAACAATGGCGTGTACTGTAGATATGTCAAAATCCTATTTTTATCTAATTACAACCCATCTCTCTCTCCATCTCTCCCTTCCTCGTACTCCCTGTCTCTCCTCCTTCTCTCCTCCTCCAGCCATGTTTGCAATGGAGATCAACGTCCAGAAGGACCTCCGTACCGGGGAGAGCCGGGTCCTGTCTACATCCACCGTCACCCCCCAGGAGCTCCAGCAGAGAGGGGTTAAAGTCTACGACGACGGCCGTAAGTCCGTCTATGCCCTGCAGTCTGACGGGTCTCACCTGGGGAATGGAGTGGATGAGCTCAGCCCTATGGAGGTGGAGGAGCTGCTGCGAGCAGCCACTGAACAGAAGAAGTCTCAGAGAGGACCTCGGGGCCACCAAGGCCATCAGGAATCAGCACCTGCATTTTCCCCCAACTATAGCCCTCGGGGCCACCAGGAACCAGTACCTGTAATTTCCCCCAACTGTGGCCCTCTGGGCCACCAGGAACCAGTGCCTGCATTCCCCCCCAACTGTGGCCCTCGTGGCCACCAGGAAGCAGTGCCTGTATTCTCCCCCAACTGTGGCCCTCTGGTCCACCAGGAACCAGGGCCTGCATTCCCCCCCAACTGTGGCCCTCGTGGCCACCAGGAAGCAGTGCCTGTATTCTCCCCCAACTGTGGCCCTCTGGTCCACCAGGAACCAGTGCCTGCATTCTCCACCCCCTGTGGCCCTCGGAGCCACCAGGAGCTCAGCCCTATGGAGGTGGAGAAGCTGCTCCGAAAGGCTATAGTGCAGAAGATGCCTCAAAGAGGAGCTTTCCCACAGGACCATCAGGTTCACCAGGAATCAGTGCCTGCATTCTCCCCCACCTCCGGCAGGAGTGCCTCAGCCTCCAACAGGCCCCAACAGAGTCATGCTAAAGTCCTCCAAGGAACCAATGGGAATGGGTATCAGCCGGAGTTGTATGAGCATGACGTCCTCTCCAGAAAGGAGCTCCACTACATTGATGGAGTCCACTACTCAGGGCCGGAGAGTCTCTCCTCCTCCCCTCACATTCCAGTCCCCTCTTTCATCTGCAGGAAGGACGAGGAGTACTACCAGCCAACCAACGGGTACAACCAGAACCCTTTCTCCTACGGCGGGGAGTTTCACCCCACCCACAACTCCTACCATAGCCCTAGAGAGAGCCAGCAAGGCGAGATGTTTTACAACTCGTCGGCTAAAAAGGACCGGAAACCATCTCCGATCTACCAGGAAGACTTGCACTTCAGTATCCTGAACGCCATAGACACATCTGAGCCTATCACTGCGATCTTTATGGGCTACCAAACCGCCAAGGATGACAGTGGACGTGGTCTGGGCTACGAAGGGTCCATCCGGGCTGAGCTTGTCGTCATTGGCGATGAGGATGGGGTGGATGAGAGTAACCCTCAGCTTAACACCTGCAACCCGGATGGATACAACAACTGGGGTTATCATCACCCTCAACCTCAACAGAAATTAATACAGTACATGGCAGAGCCCACCGCTAATATTAACGCTAACAATGCGTCACCGTACACAGCGTCAAAGAAGTTGGTCTACCCTGGTCAACAGGCCAAAGAGGCATGCTACCCATATTCAGACGGACAGTTGGACGGGATAGAGAAGCACTCAGCCCCAGGTATCAGAAAGATTCAAAAGATTCAAAAGAGAAAGAAGCCATGCTGCATGCTCATGTAACCAACCTGCAACTGTTGACACTAGCTAACTAACATCACTTCCTTTGCTTTGACTGACAGCACCTTTGAGGTCTCTCATTGGCTGGCTAGTGTGTTGAACTGTATGCTGGGTAGTTGGCTTCTCTGTTGCATCAGTTTGTTCTTGTCTAAATCATTGTAACACAGACTGACCTGAAACTCATTCTAATCACACTCTGTCACTGTTTACATACATAGTGATGTTGTGTATCCATACCAGAGCTTGTTTGATACTTGAAGTCAAACTCTGCCTCTCTCTAGTGGCTGGAAGGCAGTAATGCTGTAACTTTGGTTTCCTACAGGAGGCCAAAATGTGCTTGACTGCTTGTAAAATATGTAAAATATTATTCGATATTTTTTATGTTTCTACTTTTGGATAACAAAGCTAGAATTGACTTTTTTACTGACATATTATAAATAACTGGTCTGAAAGTACAGTGCAAATCAAATGTACACTCTGATTAAATAATTGTTTTGCACTAACTTAATATTTTTTATTTTGTATGTGTTTTTTAGAATCTCTTTTCCACATTGCAATGTTGTTATGCCATGTCTGTACTCTGTATACTTACAGTAATATGCATGATTGCTTGCCTTGTAACTTAAACAGTAATTAACTCATTATTGACTGCCTTAATCCTCTTGTGTAACAATGATCTGTTTGATTGTGTGAGTGTGTACGTGCATGAGTGTGTGCATATAACAGGCACAAGTGTGTGTGTGTGTGTGTGTGTGTGTGTGTGTGTGTGTGTGTGTGTGTGTGTGTGTGTGTGTGTGTGTGTGTGTGTGTGTGTGTGTGTGTGTGTGTGTGTGTGTGTGTGTGTGTGTGTGTGTGTGCGTGTGTGTGTGTGCGCGTGTGTGTGTGTGAGAGAGAGAGAGAGGTTGCGCTTTTAGAAATAAACATGTAACAATATGAACTGAGTATACAAAACATTAAGAACAATTGATATTTTCATGACATAGTCTGTCCAGGTGAATCCAGGTGAAAGTTATAATCCCTTATTGATGTCACTTGTTCAATTCATTTCAATCAGTGTAGATGAAGGGGAGGAGACAGGTTATAGAAGGATGTTTAAGCCTTGAGACAATTGAGACATGGATTGTGTATGTGTGCCATTCAGAGGGTGAATGGACAAGAAAAAAGATTGAAGTGCCTTTGAACGAGGTATGGTAGTAGGTGCCAGGCACACCGGTTTGTGTTAAGAACTGCAACGCTGCTGGGTTTTTCACGCTCAACAGTTTACTATGTGTCTCAACAATGGTCCACCATTCAAAGTACATCCAGCCAACTTGACACAACTGTGGGAATCATTGGAGTCAACTCTATCAACACCTTGTAGAGTCCATGCCCCGATGAGTTGAGGCAGTTCTGAGGGCAAAAGGGAATGCAAGTAAATATTAGGAAGGTGTTCCTAATGTTTTTTACACTCAGTGTATTTCTGCTGAACAATTGTTGTGTATTTGTTCAATGTTTGCTTTATTTATCATTAAAACATTTAATCACACCGACACTATGAAGCTAATGAGATTCAGTACAAAGTGGAAGAAAGTGCATGGCAATATGTTAAGGTCTTCAGTAGAACTGTAACTGAAGCTAATGTCAGAATAATTTCCTATACATAACCATCACTGTGTTATTACTGATCACTTCACATCTGAGGAGTCAAAGGAAGAGGGATAAGACATGCGTTCCACCCTCCCTCCCTCCCTCACACACACACACACACACACACACACACACACACACACACACACACACACACACACACACACACACACACACACACACCCTCCCACACACACACACATACAACATATGTACACACACACACACACATGTACACACACACATGTACACACACACACATGTACACACACACATGCGCACACACACACACATGCACCCAACAACACTTTCACACCATCTGACAGTGCTAACGACCTTTCTGTCACCTCTCATGATCTCTCTGAGGACAGGGATAGTGGATGGTCTGGACCTTAACAGACTTAACGGTCCAGACATCAATCAGATCATTAGACATGGATGTCTCCCGAACTAAGAGGCTTTTAAAAGGAATGTGTCATCCTGTAATATGTGATTGAGACACACTTATATAACTATAATTTGAGTTACATAAATGCTGATGACACATAACTGAGGACATACACCAATCTTAGCTCTCCTGGGGTTGGTTCAGAGAGTGTTTTTCCTCACAACTTTGTCTGCTTGGTGAGTAGGCTATTGGAAGAGTGGTGTTACTATACTTCACAGAAAGTCTTGTCCCATACTTTTGTCTTGAGGTTATTTCAGGACACACATTATTATAAACATAACACAACTAATCTGGATGAATCTTAATTAGTCCTAATTGATGTGATATGATATTTACATGATAAATGTGTTTTATTTTCTCCTACATTTCCTACAGCTTCAAGTACGTGTATGGAGAAACCTGAACAGTTTGTGTAGAAATACTCCATGCAAGACTCATCAACCCTTCAAGTTCCATGACGAGAAGGAAGAAAAACATCTTTGCGCAACACATTCGACTAACACCAAGCACACTTCTGTGAGGCCATCAATAGCTTAAATCAAAACTTTATATTTGGATTCTAAATATAATTCTCAATATAAGGTTCTGTTTAAAAGTGGTAAACATGTTTGCTCATAATGTTTCCTTACACAGAGTATTAGAGCTTAAAATATACCAATGATGTCATTTTGAGAAGGAACAACCAGTCTAAAACAGACTTTTGAAGGGAATCGCTCATCTTAAATGAAAAATCTGCTCATTCAATGTTCCTGAAGATATCAGTGCATTTGATGTTTACTCTCCAGCCTTTATGCTGCTGCCAGATATATTTTCCTCCTCTACTGTAGGCTACTAGCCAGCACTTTTGATATGCTAATAAACCTTTTTAGAGTGCCTTAATGTAATTTGCTGTTGAAACTGTAACCTGCTTGCATATTTATAAAATATAATCATGCTAACTAAATAATTAAAAAGCTAATTGTCACACAACTGAGTGTTAAGCTGTTATACAAAGGAAATGCCAATAAGTCGTTGAAACTGAGATTTTCTTATAATGTCCCTTGACAAAGGCTTTGATTTAAATAGAGTGTGGTGATGTGATATTAACTTTCTTTCAGCTCAAGGGGAGGACGCTGCAGATATTTGTCGATATCCATTATAAAACACAGAAACCAATATATATATACTGTCTCGTGCCCCCAAATGTCTCTCACTTAAAATATAATTCTCTTCACTGACCCTATAGAACAGTGTTTCCCAACCCTGGTCCTCGAGTACCCCCAGTACACAGTTTTGTTGTAGCCCTTGACAAAAAACAACTCATTCAACTCATTGAGGGCTTGATGATTAGTTGGCAGTTGAATCAGGTGTGCTTGTCCAGGGTTACAATAAAAATATGTACTGTTGGGGGTAGTCTTGGATGAGGTAAAAACCTCATCCAAGATGGCGTAGCAGTGCAGACGTGTTTTGTTCGTCCTCTCGTGTACTTTTGTGTTTTTCATCTTTTTTTGTATATATTTCTATTTTATTTTCAATCTCTTTTCTATTTTAATTAAATTATACCTTCCGGTAACCTGCCTCACCCAATGTGATACGGAACCGCTATTATTTTAAATGTTTAGACCTTATAGCAAGAACCACGTAGCCATCAGAAGCTAACCAGCTAATTAGCTACAAGCTATTTAGTCATTGTTAGCCACTGCTAGCGGCCTTTACCTTCTGCATAGATACCAGCCCTTTTTTTTGTTGCCTGGATAATACTCGCCAACCCACCAGTATCGGACTGTCTCTCCACTACAACGTCGGATTCCTGCCGTAATCCCTGGACCATTACTCCTGATCTTCACAGCTAGCTAGCACCCACCGAGTTACCCAGTACCGAAGCTATCCCTGAGGCCAACCTCCCGGCCTACTCAGTCGTTCACCCGGACTCCACCCAAACACGGCTAGAACCCACTACTCAACCGGATCCTTGCCATAAGCTCTGGACCTTAGCACCGGATCACCGCTGCTACCGAGAGGCTATAGTGGCTAACGCCCCTGCCCCAAAGCTAGCACCAGTTAGCCGTGAGCCAGGCGCATCTCCCGGGTAGCAAACTAAATTACTACAACTACAATACCGCTTTCGCCATCTGAATTGGATCCTTTGTCGATACGGCGCCCCGCCGCACCACCACGACTGGTCTGCCGACAAATACTCCATCCGTTGTGCCCTCAACCGGCCTCAGTTGGACGTCGGAGCAGACGCTTCTACTAGCCCCGGGCAACTAACTTTAAATGCTGTGTCGCCCGCGTGCTAGCGTAGTAGTGACTACTCCGCGGCTTCCCTGTTCCATCTATTGTTGCCCCCTGGACCCTATGATCCCGTGGCTGCATAACTGATGCCTGCTGGACTGTCCATTAATCACGGTACTCCATTCTGTTTATTTTTTGTTTATCTGTCAGCCCCAGCCGCGAACTCAGGCTCTGTGTGTAGTTAACCGACCCTCTCTGCCCATTCATCGCCATTTTACCTGTTGTTGTTTTAGCTGATTAGCTGTTGTCTCACCCGTTGTTGTCTTAGCTAGCTCTCCCAATCAACACCTGTGATTACGTTATGCCTCGCTGTATGTCTCTCTCAAATGTCAATATGCCTTGTATACTGTTGTTTAGGTTAGTTATCATTGTTTTAGTTTACAATGGAGCCCCTAGTTCCACTCATCATACCTCTGATACCTCCTTTGTCCCACCTCCCACACATGCGGTGACCTCACCCATTATAACCAGCTTGTCCAGAGATACAACCTCTCTTATCATCACTCAGTGCCTGGGCTTACCGCCGCTGTACCCGCACCCCACCATACCCCTGTCTGCACATTATGCCCTGAATCTATTCTACCGCGCACAGAAATCTGCTCCTTTTATTCTTTGTCCCCAACGCTCTAGGCGACCAGTTTTGATAGCCTTTAGCCGTACCCTCATCCTAATCCTCCTCTGTTCTTCGGGTGATGTGGAGGTAAACCCAGGCCCTGCTTGTCCCCAGGCACCCTCATTTGTTGACTTCTGTGATCGAAAAAGCCTTGGTTTCATGCATGTCAACATCAGAAGCCTCCTCCCTAAGTTTGTTTTACTCACTGCTTTAGCACACTCTGCCAACCCTGATGTCCTTGCCGTGTCTGAATCCTGGCTTAGGAAGGCCACCAAAAATTCTGAGATTTCCATACCCAACTACAACATTTTCCGTCAAGATAGAACTGCCAAAGGGGGAGGAGTTGCAATCTACTGCAGAGATAGCCTGCAAAGTTCTGTCATACTTTCCAGGTCTATACCCAAACAGTTCAAACTTTTAATTTTAAAAATGAATCTCTCCAGAAATAAGTCTCTCACTGTTGCTGCTATCGATCCCCCTCCGCTCCCAGCTGTGCCCTGGACACCATTTGTGAATTGATCGCCCCCCATCTGTCTTCAGAGTTCGTTCTGTTAGGTGAACTAAACTGGGATATGCTTAACACCCCGGGCAGTCCTACAATCTAAGCTAGATGCCATCAATCACACACAAATCATCAAGGAACCCACCAGGTACAACCCTAAATCCATAAACATGGGCACCATCATAGACATTATCCTGACCAACTTGTGCTCCAAATACACCTCCACTGTTTTCAATCAGGATCTCAGCGATCACTGCCTCATTGCCTGTATCCGCTATGAGTCCGCTGTCAATTGTCTATTGTTTACTCCATGTGTAACTCTGTGTTGTTGTCTGTTCACACTGCTATGCTTTATCTTGGCCAGGTCGCAGTTGCAAATGAGAACTTGTTCTCAACTAGCCTACCTGGTTAAATAAAGGTGAAATAAAAAAATAAAAAATAAAAAAACGACCACCCCTCATCACTGTCAAAAGCTCCCTAAATACTTCTGAGAGCAGGCCTTTCTAATCGACCAGACCCGGGTATCCTGGAAGGATATTGACCTCATCCCGTCAGTCGCGGATGCCTGGTCATTCTTTAAAAGTAATTTCCTCGCCATCTTAGATAATCATGCCCCGTTCAAAAAAATGCAGAACTAAGAACAGATATAGCCCTTGGTTCACTCCAGACCTGACTGCCCTTGACCAGCACAAAAACATCCTGTAGCTAACTGCAATAGCATCAAATAGTCCCCGCAATATGCAACTGTTCAGGGAAGTCAGGAACCAATACACGCAGTCAGTCAGGAAAGCAAAGGCTAGCTTTTTCAAGCAGAAATTTGCATCCTGTAGCTCTAACTCCAAAACGTTTTGGGACACTGTAAAGTCCATGGAGAACAAGAGCACCTCCTCCCAGCTGCCCACTGCACTGAGGCTAGGTAACACGGTACCCACCGATAAATCCATGATAATCGAAAATTTCAAAAAGCATTTCTCAACGGCTGGCCATGTCTTCCTCCTGGCAAATCCAACCCCGGCCAACCCCGGCCAACAGCTGTCAAATCGGAGGGCATGTTGTCCGGACCTCTGGCAGTCTCTATGGGGGAACCACAGGGTTCAATTCTCGGGCCGACTCTTTTCTCTGTATATATCAATGATGTCGCTCTTGCTGCGGGCGATTCCCTGATCCACCTCTACGCAGATGACACCATTCTGTATACTTCTGGCCCTTCCTTGGACACTGTGCTAACTAACCTCCAAGCGAGCTTCAATGCCATACAACACTCCTTCCGTGGCCTCCAACTGCTCTTAAACGCTAATAAAACCAAATGCATGCTTTTCAACCGTTCGCTGCCCGCACCCACCCGCCCGACTAGCATCACCACCCTGGACGGAATCAACCTAGAATATGTGGACAACTATAAATACCTAGGTGTCTGGTTAGACTGTAAACTCTCCTTCCAGACTCATATTAAACATCTCCAATCCAAAATCAAATCTAGAATCGGCTTTCTATTTCGCAACAAAGCCTCCTTCACTCACGGCACCAAACTTACCCTAGTAAAACTGACTATCCTACCGATCCTCGACTTCGGCGATGTCATCTACAAAATAGCTTCCAATAGTCAAAATAGCTTCCAATAGTCTACTCAGCAAACTGGATGCAGTCTATCACAGGGCCATCCGTTTTGTTACCAAATCAGCTTATACCACCCACCACTGAGACCTGTATGCTCTAGTCGGCTGGCCCTCGCTACATATTCGTCAGCAGACCCACTGGCTCCAGGTCATCTATAAGTCTATGCTAGGTAAATCCCCGCCTTATCTCAGTTCACTGGTCACGATAACAACACCCACCCGTAGCACACGTTCCAGCAGGTATATCTCACTGATCATCCCCAAAGCCAACACCTCATTTGGCCGCCTTTCCTTCCAGTTCTCTGCTGCCAGTGACTGGAACGAATTGCAAAAATTGCTGAAGTTGGAGACTTTTATTTCCCTCACCAACTTTAAACATCAGCTATCTGAGCAGCTAACCGATCGCTGCATCTGTAAATAGCCCACCCAATCTACCTACCTCATCCCCATACTGTTTTTATTTGATTTACTTTTCTGCTCTTTTGCACACCAGTATCTCTACTTGCACATCATCATCTGCTCATTTATCACTCCGGTGTTAATCTGCTAAATTGTAATTATTCGCTCCTATGGCCTATTTATTGCCTACCTCCTCATGCCTTTTGCACACACCGTATATAGACTTTCTTTTTTTCTACTGTGTCATTGAGTTGTTTATTGTGTTATTGTTCTTGTTTACTCCATGTGTAACTCTGTGTTGTTGTCTGTGTCACACTGTTTTGCTTTATCTTGGCCAGGTCGCCGTTGTTAATGAGAACTTGTTCTCAACTAGCCTACCTGGTTAAATAAAGGTGAAATTAAAAAGTCAGGGTTGGGAAGCACTGCTATAGAGGAAAGATAAAATGTGATGCCAGAAAAAAATCCATATTCACAGACCTTAGTGATTCTTCTACCATTTAAAATCCCTGACAGGAGTAGTATTTGGTCTTTTTTAAGGATCCCCATTAGCTGCTACTAATGCAGCAGCTACTCTTTCTGGGGTCCACACAAAACCTGACAGAGTGGCTAACAGTTAGTTGTGTAGGAGGCTGTGTGGGGGAGTCTTTGTATTCCATCCCAGCTGTTGATGCCATGCATGTAACAACAACACATCAAATAGTCAGGTTGTTGTTTTGCATCTTTATTCTGCTGCTGCTGCTGATCTGAGCAAGTGTGATTAATGAGGATGAAGGAGATTAGAATGTCAAGTTGACAGATGTAACACGTGCCATATGTGATGATGAAAAGTAGTAAGTCCTTTGAAAAGGTCATGTTGGTGTTTGTGTGTGTGTGTGTGTGGTGTGTGGTGTGTGGTGTGTGTGCATGCAAGATCTACACTGAGTGTACAAAACATTAGGAACACCTGCTCTTTCCATGACATAGACTGACCAGGTGAAAGTTATGATCCCATTTTGATGACACTTAAATCCATTTCAATCAGTGTAGATGAAGGGGAGAAGACAGGTTAAAGAATCAATTTTAAGCCTTGAGACATTTGAGTCATGGATTGTGTATGTGTGCCATTCAGAGGGTGAATGGGCAAGACAAAATATTGAAGTGCCTTTGAACAGGGTATGGTAGTAGGTGCCAGGCGCACCGGTTTGTGTCAAGAACTGCAACGCTGCTGGGTTTTTCACACTCAACAGTTTGTGTCAAGAATGGTCCACCACCCAAAGGACATCCAGCCAACTTGACATAAATGTGGGAAGTATTGGAGTCACCATGGGCCAGCATCCCTGTGGAATGCTTTCGACACCTTGTAGAGTCCATGCCCCCAAAGAACTGAGGCAGTTCTGAGGGCTAAAGGGGGTGTAACTCAATATTCTGAATATTTTGTACAGTCAGTGTATTTACCGTGTAGCTGCCCTGAGCTTGTGATATTCAATGTGTGAGCCTGTGAACGCATGTTGCACACACAACTGTCACCAAAGCTTCTGTTTCGTGATTGGCTGATTTCCACGCACCCGATTTGTGTTGCTGCCTGCCGCTGTGGTGACTGTGTGTGTGTGTGTCAGACAGATGCAGACAGGCACACTCCACTTCATCACTCCACCACTGGACCAGTCCGAGCCCGAATCACTGTGGAAAGACCCTGAGAGGTAAGGGAGCAGTAGGACAACATGACGATTGGTCATCACCTAGTTATTCAGCATCAGGCTGATGACCATTAGCAACACTTTAGAGACGGTGACCAAAGTAAGAAGGTCACAATAATGGACTTTGCACTTGACAGTCTTGTAGAGGTGGTTACCAGTTCCGAGTATTGAGTTAGTACTGATGGGATTGTGTTCTGGAAGGCAAAAATAGTGATAAAGATGGAGAGTGTTTGAGAAAAACAGGGAAAGAGAGATACAGAGAGAAAAAGTGAGAGCGGGGGAGAGAAAGATAGAGATGTAGGCTAGAGTGTGAGAAAAAGAGGAGGAGAGAGCTCTGCTTTAACATAAGTAGGTTGTGTTATTGGTGTTTGGTTGATTCTGTTCTTACTGTGGCTTCAGTGTGTGGTTGAAGTGGATAAAAACAAAGCTCTGCTCCAGTGAGCCAGCTGAGCTGAGGAGAACATAGAGTGAGGGTGCATGAAACTGTAGAAACACTCACAGCAGCACTGAGCATTCCTGCATACATTGGAGAGGTTGTCAAGCTGACCACTGGTTTAAGACTGAGAGTAGTGTTTTTTAAAATTTGTTTTATTGGGTTTTAATGCTGGATGAGGGGTTAGAAAAGTTGTAGTGAGTTGAGGAAGCGCTTTTGAAAGCTAACAAACAGTTTCAGGTATTTTGTACAGCTGGAATGCCCCCCTGGAACTCAAAAAGTCAGTTTACAGACCATTCACATTACAAGAGACAGAGATATATCCAGGGTATGCCATTTTAGCCAATTTCGGCCACTAAAACGAACTGTTTAACTTTGTATACATTTTGTTTAGCATATGGGGTAGCATATGTAGCATATGTGGTCGCTTTTGTTCGCTTTTGTTGGGGTTCTCCTCTTATTTTATTGAATTATTATTTTATTTTGTATTTATTTTTATCAGGGAGTCATTTTTAGACCAATGTCTCTTTCACAGATGAGCCCTGAGTTACATAAATTACAGAAAATACACACATCTAAATAGAAAATGCAAGCAGAAAGAAAAACACGGTCATAAATACAAACACATTCAGCAGACGAATTGAACACCTTTAATGGTAGGCATACTGCCTCATTTATCACAGCATGCCCAAAGTGAACAACTGATCCCAAATGTTGGACACAGAGCAAAAGTGGAGCATTAAAAGATTAAAAAGCCAGTCCTGCCATGGCACTCGCATCCACCTCACTTATTAAAGATCCATCATTTATCCAGATTTGAATGGCTTTTTAACAGCAGTGAGTTAACTGTGTCTAGGGGTTATTCTTCAAAACAGTACCCTCACCAGAGACTTCACTCTCTTGCATCACTCAGCTCTGGTTTATCCTTGAAACGACTGAAATATTTAGATGTTCTAATTGTCCACGTAGTGACAGAATATTAATACTATAACCCAGACAGCCCAAGCAATCAACTTAGGGGTCAGTCAATTGAAATAATTGTATGTACAAAACCTGACAGCTGATAAAACACTGAAGCCCTTTATGGAAAAGGATGTTAATATCCACAATGAATAATCAGTGAGCTAATGATTTCAGAGCAGCAGTGACGTTGGTCATGGAAATCGACAAGGGTTCTAAAAAGTGCAGGCAAAATCAAACGCTCCATAGCTGGTCTCTGAAAGAGAAGGAGCCTGGGGGCGACAGTGGATGCTGCAGTAGCCGATGCATACGCGCCCAACGTATCTATCTGTATGGGGATTGGGCAGGATGCTGTGAGAGAAGCGCGGGGGGTCGCGGGCGATGCAATGCATTTCAGTGGGGTTTATGCCAATACTTATTGCGTCTGCTCTAGTTAACTTCAGACAAATTTGCCTTGCGAATCGATAATTCCGACCGACACCTACCACACACACACACATAAACGCGAATCTCTTCCTCCTTCAAATTAAACCTATGAATTACTCGCAACGGGTGGCCGCTTGGTTGAGTTCTCTACCCGTGAATGTAGTTCAAATAATATGTGGTCGCTTCGGTAAGTTGGAGATGATATCCTTCTGGTTGCTCTGTTGGAGGCTGCTGGTAGGTACCAGAGATGTTATCCTATCCAAGTATACTGTATATTTTCGCCACGGCCAATTTGTTTTGATTGGCAGCATGCTCAAGGCTTGGATGGGTACATAAATCGCATGGATTTTGCTCGGCTACGGCACGTGAGTTTATCTGTCACTATGCTGGGAATTTGCCTGGTCGATGCATGTCTGTTTGCTATCTACATCCCCCCGCAGAATGGTGGAAATGTCTGTAATTTGCGCAGTGGGGTATCCTAAGCATTCTGCGCGTGACTATTTTATCTGTTGTCCAACATGTCTTTTGTCCTCAGCCATACGACAGGTGGTTTGCCTTTATCAAGAGAAAATAAATGTCACTTTAAATTAAGGCATTTTTCACATTATTATCAGCCAAGCAATTCATTCTCATGAACATATTTACTCTCTGAGATTTTACAGAATTATCTCATTCTGTATCACTGCAAATGGTGGATCCTTTTCCCATTGGTTGGGTATCCTGGGAAAATTGTGAACATGTTATTCAGAATACATCACTCAACCTTTGATGTAACAAGAGAAGGGGTGTGAGGGACTCTCCTCATACTCAACAATCAAGTCATCTTTCAGTCGTATTTTCCACCTCCCACATAAACAGAACTGAGGGATTTCATCCTACTGTAACCAGCTGTTGATATCGTCCGTGTTGTGTCTGCAAACGATCAAAGCAGTAAACCTATCTTGGCTGTGCAGACCACAGACTCCATTTTGCAATGATTGAGTAGAAAGCAGAACACATTACCTGTAGGATGTGCTGGTCCATACGCCTACAGCAGGCCACATGATATAACAGTGCACATGAACAACACAAAGATACATGGCCATGCAGGTGAAATTAGTTACTGATAGCCTGGCAGGTGAATCCATCCCTAGGCCTGTGGTAATTTGACCTTCTGCAAAGCACTCAAAGATTTCCTTCTCATTGAATTTTCAAACCGTACATGTAAATATTCATAATGCTATTCAGTAAAATATTTGTGTGTGTAAAGTAAAGCTTCCCACTGGGCACAACCTGGTTGAATCAATGTTTTATCAACGTAATTTGTCAAGGTAATGTGACGTGGAATCTAAATGGAAAATACATTGGATTTTCAAAAAGTCATCCAAACTGTTGTTTTGAGGGTGAAATTTCAACCACAGAATTATGTCATCATGGTAACCAATTTTCAACCTTGTATAAAATATGTTTAGTTTGTACCTTTGAAACAACGTCAGATCTTCAACATTATATCCACTATCAGAAGAAAAAAAATAGGCTTAGCAGAACCTCCTACTGGAGAGCAAATGTATCTACAGCTATTGCATTTGGGCTCCCATCCAGGGGTTTAACCAAGCTCAGCTTTGATATTTGTCACTTACTACTACCAATGTGTTACCGTGAGAATTATTATTTAGAGATTTCTTAATAACTAAATTTATTCACTATTGCTATCGAAGTCATTCCAAGTGGTGGGTTTAACAGTTCAAATTAAATTTAACCATATCGTATAAGCGTTTGCGAAGAAATCAAAAGCTATTGTTTCAATTCAGCCCAGGGTTCAACAAAACTAAACAATACATATAGGCCTAGGATTTCAAGCTTTAGTGAAAGTCAAATTTAATATGTTGGATTCACGTCTCCATTTCAACCAGAAAATCGAAGTTAAAAGAACAGGAATAAATCAAATCGAACTTTATTTAAAGTGCATTTGAAGTTTGATTTGATATAGTCCTGTTTTATTACTTTTTGGTTACTTTTTGATTTTTGGTTGAGATGGAGATATTTGGTTGCGTTGACAACCAAATACAATTTAATCTCACTTTTGCAATAAAGTAAATAGCCTATTAACTTGTCTACATGTTGGATTCACGTCTCCAACTAAACCAAAAATAAAAGCTAAAGAATAGGATTAAGCCAGTGGCTCAGATGAAACTTTTCAAGCGTTAGATACATCTCCTTTAAAATGTTGATATTTGTTTGTCAACCAACACAATTCAATATGACTTTTGTAATGCAGTAAATAGCCTAAAGTTAAGGTTATGGAACAGTTTTTATTCAACTCATCCATGGCCACATTTAGAGGTTACTGTAACTCTAAAAGTCTTATTATGTCATCATAGAAAGTGTGCATGTTCAGGATAGCATGCAAAGGTCACAGGTCTGTGGAGATCTTCACAATATTAATGAACAAATATTAACAAATTAATTATATTATATATTAACAAATATAATTAACAAATGAACAAATATTGTAATATAATCTCAACTACAATCCAGGTCATTTGGTAGTGCTATTAGATGAAGCACAGTGATAACACGTTAAAATGTTGTATAAATACAACGTATCTGACATTGTAATCCCATTCGAAATTTGTTGGGTTTTTAAATGGATGAAATTGAAGTCGTATGTAACGGCTGTCATCGGTGGAAGAAGGTGAGGACCAAGGTGCAGCGTGGTAAGTGTTCATGATCTTTAATAATAATCAAAACTGAACACTGACTAACAAAACAACAAAGAAACAACCGAAAACAGTTCTGTCTGGTGCAGACACACAAAGACTGAAAATAACCACCCATAAAACCCAACAGAAAACAGGCTACCTAAATATGGTTCCCAATCAGGGACAACGATTGACAGCTGCCTCTGATTGAGAACCATATCAGGCCAAACACAGAAATAGAAAATCATAGAAAAACTAACATAGACAACCCACCCAACTCACGCCCTGACCATACTAAAACAAAAGACAAAACAAAGGAACTAAGGTCAGAACGTGATATCGTAACACATTTAGATGACAACTAAACCAAAAATCTGACATTGTTTTTCCATAGGAATTTGGTTGTGCTTTTAGATGGTTGAACGCATATGATAACACATTTGGGAATTCAACAAAATTCTGGCTGTCTTTTTGAGTGGGTAAATAAAGGTTGAAATTTCATTGAGCAACGTCTCAACCAAAAATTAGCCACATTTCCATGTTGAAATAACGTGGTGTGGCCAGTGGGTTAGGCTACCCTACTTTTCAACACATGTCCCTGCTGTATCATTCAAGATGAATCTGGTCCATCTGGCAGATCTAGCCATTACTGGTATTGCAGAGAGCTTACTGTACATTTAATACGGCTCTATGTACATTAAATATGACCCGGAGGATAAAAAATATGAATAGGCATCTCTCTTACAAGCTGCTCCCAGGAGAGCTTGGATTTTCATATCAGCAAGTTTCTAGGCAACCGTTCCAAAGCTATATTTATACCATATACAGTACAGCATGTTTGCTAAGAGATTCACACCAAGTGGACTTGATCTCCATCCAGGAAACAGTCAGAAACACCAGTATATGGGAGGAATAGTTTGTATGGTGGTGCACTGGAGAAGCAAAACTAGTGCAAGTTAAGAGCTTCAAAGAAATCACTCCAACCATCGACATTAGGATTGATACAGCATTATGGATGAATGACCAGTACAGGTTGAATTCAGGTCTTAGTACAGTGTAGTGGATGGAGGCTGGGTTGGATGCCCTGAGGGCTCGAATGTACTGATTCCCTGTACTGCAGTACCAGGACATAATGTTCAAACGCTATTGGGACACAACCGAAATGACGGGGGCCGAGGTATTTCATCCTTACATAATGGATCCAATTTGTTCTTTCAGATGGGTTTATTCTGTTCTCTGCCCAATGCCATTGTCACAGTATGCAGGGCCACATGTTTGCAACATGTGCGTAAACAAACAAACACACACACTCAGAAACATGTGCAATGCTTTCAGCATGTTTTTGTTTTTCTTCAGATAAAGAAACTGTTGTTTATTTGCAGATATGGGGTCTCCAAGCTTTCAAACAACTTCACTTGAAAAATAAGTGCTGTCCAACAGGTGGACAGTAGCCTATGCCAACTCCAATGGTGTGAATTATCAGTGTTGGTGTGTGGGTGTATTCACTATGTAATAAATGTTGTCTTAGCAATAGCTAGGTATGTTGATTAGGGCTACTGTGTGGGCTGATTTGCTTACATCCCCTAATCAAGAAGTCAGTTTTAATCACATGTAAACTGTTATTAAGGGCCTCAGAAAATGGTCTGGTCACCATATTTCATGCATACATGTACTGTATGTAGACAGCTTGCATCTCTTGTATGAAAACCTTATCCAAACGTTCATCTAAAGACATACAGTATGTATGAGAACAAGCCCATCTCCCTTCACCTAGCCATTTTCTGTGTTTTTTTATGTATGTCAGTACAATGTTCTTTTGACATCAACATGTTATCCCTGGCAGAATCACATGCTTGGCTGTGAAACTATCAAAATCATGCTAATTCTCACCCACTTACAGCGAAGCCATGCTCGGTTTGAAGCATGTCTCATGGTGTTTTATGCTTTCAAAAGATTTCCTCCCATCCTCTGTGATCACCAGAGTGAAGACGGTGTTTTGATGAAATTAAAATGGCGTGGTGAAACCCTGGTGTGTCATATCACAGAGAACCAAAATGATAACCAGTTAACCAGTTACTGTGGTGGGTGTTGAAAGGATAACATTATACCACCTATAAGGATAAACTATATATTTTTACATGGAACTGAGGGTACTGGCTGATATTGGCATTACTTAATTTGAGATTCACTATATAAGGAACTCCACTCGCCACCACACTTCATCAAAAGAGCCATCGAAGAAAGACAAAAATACATCATACCAGGTTCAGTAGGCTATCCATTGATCTATTCAGATACAGGTTTTTTTGTGTCTCCGCATTATTCTTCCCTTAACGTGTTTTATTTGACTTCCATAGAGAGCCACAGCTGGAGTGAAGAGGATAAAGGGGAATGAAGTGAGAGAGAGCTGCAGTGCCAGTGCCAGTGCCAGTGCCAGCGACACTCCACAAGAGAAACAACAAGAACAAGAATCCCACTCTGGGGCCGTAGCCATGGAGACCAGCCAGCTTTCAGAGACGGACGACCTAACAGACTATAAAATGGATTCTGGGGAAACGGAGGACCAGAGACGTCTGCTTAGTGAGAGCGAGGAAGAATGTGACCAAGAACCTTTCGCAGAATACAGAGGAACAAAAGAGAACATAAAAACGTCAGTGGATGAACCAGACGAGGACAATGAAAATGTGGATGGAAACAGAGAGGAGGGGATTCTCAACTTTGGGACAGGACAAGATGACTTCAGTCTAAAAGAGTTACTCAACTCCTCAAGTATATTTGGGAGTGAACCCGTTTGCAAGGTGGAAGACCTGCTTGCAGAAGATGACATGGACAACTCTGCTCCATCAGAAGTGATGGTGACACAAGAGTCCATCTTGGAGCAGCTTATCCGAGAGGAGGTCTCCTCTGACGTTTCTACGGGGTCCTGTCATGACCTTGACCGAGACGACCTGAGTGACTGTCTGCAGGTAGAAATGGCCATCGTGTCATCAGACAGTGAGACTGATGACCAATGGAGGTCCACTTTTGCATCTACAGTCAACAAGGAGGAAAGGTGTGACGGAAATGCTCAAGATGCTCCCGAGAAGGACAAAGCTGCAGGGGAGGCAGAGAATGGGGCCAAGGATGAAACTGCAGATAGTCCTCATGAGCTTGAACAACCCGATTGCCCCACAGAATGCGAGATCCAAGACCAAGATATGTCCTCTGGCCAGTTCAAGGTCTTATCAGAGATTCCAGAGGATGAGGAAGAGGCCAGCCAAGGCGGAGCTTGCAAAGTACGTCGTTCTACATCTGCAAGCTCTTCTGTAAGCTCTGACCCTGACAAGAAGGTTCCTCAAGACTACTGTGTGATACAAGAAATGACGAGCAAGAACGTTAGTACAGAACATGTGGACTTCCAGGGGGCTCGGAAGCAGTGGCGCCAAATGGAGGAGCAGACCAAAGGACAGGTCCAGGTCCACCAGCCCACTGTCAGACAGCAGGGGATGTGCCAGGGAGGCCACAGCGCCATGTACACACCCGTCAGGAACATCGACCGACCCAGGAGGGACACCGAACTCGACAGCCTCGCCCTGGGTGACTTTCATCACACCCAGTTTAGCCCATGTTCAGAAGACTCAGGTCTGGATGACCTCAGCTACAGGTCCCCTTACGAGGACTCAGACAACCCTGTCGAAAGGGAGATACGACAAACCATAGAGCGCGAGGAAAACTTCAGGCGGGAGAGAGGGATCGCGAAACAGGGTCAAGCTGGAGAATCATCTGCACATCCCAGACCAACCACTCTCTACCCCGGCAAGTACGGGAAAGGTTTTTGCCAGGAGGTGGAGGAGAAACGGAAGATGTTTGACTCTAGTGATCCCGGATGCAGGCCATTGAGGTCTCTCGACGCAAAAACCCCAACCTTCTCCATAGCCACCTCCCCCTCACCCACACCAAGGTGTGCGACCTACCACGAAATGACCGCCCAAAACGTGATCATCCTGGAGCCAGACTCCTACCCCACCAGCCCAAGGCACCGCACCCGAGGATCCCTGCTCTCCCCGGGTTCCAGCCGTTACAGCGAGTGGCCTTTGGAGACGTCAGCCAACGTCATCATTCTAGAGACGTCCAACCTGATCATTCGAAGCGCCTCAGAGTTCTGCCTGAGCTCGGCCTCCTGCCAGGAGACCCAGGAGAGCACATTTGTCAACAACCCCTTCTTCAAACTGCGCTCGCGGAGCTCCATGTCCCTGGTGGATCAGGAGATTAAGATGGTGAAGCAGAGGGAGGAGGAGTGGAGGAGGCAGAGGAGCCAGATGCACACCAGGGAGAAGTATGACACTGTTGTGGTGTCCCCCAACCTGGAGAACCTGAGCTTTGATACAGCAGGTATGTGCTGATGACTGATGAAGAGCACGGTTAATATGAGAAATAGTTTGTGGTTTGTAGCTGAATTGTGTTTTCATTGCATCACTAGTGGTCACCACTTGTCCAAATTCATGATATAGGTCTCTAAGCATATGAATGTATGAGTATTAATGGTTTCTCTTTCTTCTTCAGACGTGCCGCTGAAATGTGTGTCTTCCCCTTCATCACCATCAAGGACTCGAAAGCTGGACCGCTCCACCCTGTCATGTGACCATAGGGTATGTCCTATCTTCTCCAATAATAATTAATCAACAAACAGATGTTAGCCTAGTCAACTCCCTTGTGGTGTTCGTTGTCATGCCAATTGCAAAACATGACCAGTGTAGAAAAAAATATTATAAAATATTATATATATTTTGTCATCTGATTGCCTCACTAAATGTCACCTGAATGCCTCACTAAATAACATTGCATGTGCTCATGTTTAATTGTGTTTATTACATTTCCTGATACTGGTTTTTCATTACAAACCATTTTAAACACCATCCATTTTCACCTTGAAACTGTATGCAGTTTTACAGGTGAAACTCTTTCCCCCAGTTCCCAGAATCACTCTCCACATTACCAAGGAAAAAGAATGCCATGGCTCAGAGATGGGAGGCAAGACTATTTGTCAACCACGAACAAGAGTGAAGAACACCAAACCTGAATAATCCCATTCCATATTACTACAGCTGCCAACTTCCTGAACTTTGCTAGATGTTTCCAGTTCTATTATTGATACAGCTTGAATATATGTATTCATTACTGGTACTGTACTTTTAAAGTTATTGTGAAATAAAATATGTAATTGGTATTGTAAGAGATATGACACAATGTAATGAACATAGATGGACTACCGGATGAGTACATTACGATATTGTTCAGTTAAGATCTTTACATATTTTTAAGTACTGTCTTGGTTATACAAAAGAAAGATATTTATGGTATTTTCGTATTGTATTTTCTTCTAAATAGAGTTTAAACTAAAGAGGCAATAGAATATTATGATAAATGTGGTAATCCAAAGCAGTAAAAAACAAATCTATTATTGTTCTAAAATAAAGAATGCATATTATAATTACCTGTATAATTAACTTAATTTAAAATGTTTAATATGATAGCCACTTATAGTATAGGATATTCAAAGCTTGACCTGACATTGCCATTTTGAGATGCCTTTTTCAACTATATTACTGTTTTTTATGCTTCACAATGTGATCTTTTTTGTTTGCAGGTGGTCTAGTATTATGTACTAAACTAATGCAAAACTCCAAGGTGAATACTTTAAAGTTTAAATTGCATTCTCTGTTATTTTAAGTGTTAAGTTGTTCCATGGAGATTTCGCTTTTGTTTGTTTTTGTTATTCTCAATTGATAATTCTGCATCAAAATAAAGTTGTATTGACATTAAGGAAAATAATTGACTTGTCCTCTTGTTACAGAGAAATGCGTGTGCCTGTAAGTGTGTATGGCTGTGTGTGTTGACTGGGAAGTCCACACTAGCTATAACACCAATAAAGTAAAATCACATGTACAGTAGTCACAGGATGGGATAGTTAACTACAAATTCATACATGATTAATTTATACAGTATTATACTACAGGATAAATTCCATTTTGGAAAGATCTGACATGCACATTAAAGTTCAACAAAAAGTAAATGTTCTAATTATTAATTAAGATATCAATAATTGATTGAAAGAATAATTTGTGCATTCTCCCTTACAGCACTTTACCAACACTTAGCAGAAATGTAATACACATTAACTCATATTGGACAAGGCTGTATCAAGATAATGCATTTCAATTTACAGCATAAATAGTTACATTCAAATGCTTTTCTCAATCAACCATTCATTTTTTTATATGAAATTACATGATCTACATTTAAAGTGGCCTGTATGAATTTAGCTGCATTATACTGAGTATAACATTGAGGACAAAAACTTGAAAGAAACACTTGAATCTTTGCTATATGGCATGCAGTACAGAGCTGCTCTGTTCAGATATAGTCTAATTATAGTTATCTTTCAACAAAATGTTAAGATTGTAATCATGATAATAGACTTACAGTACTCTACATTTTCCTGAGAAGTTGGCATAACAACATTAGCACAAAATCAATAGTACAAAAAGCTATCCAGTAAAAATGTTTTTGCTTAAAATATTCCCTACCATTTCCTCATGGCTAGCTGACGGCTCTGGACGCTCATGGCTGGCTGACGGCTCTGGACGCTCATGGCTGGCTGGCGGCTCTGGACGCTCATGGCTGGCTGGCGGCTCTGGACGCTCATGGCTGGCTGGCGGCTCTGGACGCTCATGGCTGGCTGGCGGCTCTGGACGCTCATGGCTGGCTGGCGGCTCTGGACGCTCATGGCTCGCTGGCGGCTCTGGACGCTCATGGCTCGCTGGCGGCTCTGGACGCTCATGGCTCGCTGGCGGCTCTGGCAGATCCTGTCTGGTTGGCGGCTCTGGCAGATCCTGTCTGGTTGGCGGCTCTGGCAGATCCTGTCTGGTTGGCGGCTCTGGCAGATCCTGTCTGGTTGGCGGCTCTGGCAGATCCTGTCTGGTTGGCGGCTCTGGCAGATCCTGTCTGGTTGGCGGCTCTGGCAGATCCTGTCTGGTTGGCGGCTCTGGCAGATCCTGTCTGGTTGGCGGCTCTGGCAGATCCTGTCTGGTTGGCGGCTCTGGCAGATCCTGACTGACGAATGGCTCTAGCGGCTCCTGACTGACTAATGGCTCTGAAGGCTCGGGACAGACGGGCGGCTCTAATGGCTCGGGACAGACGGATGGGTCAGACGGCACTGGGCAGACGGATGGTTCAGACGGCACTGGGCAGACGGATGGCTCAGACGGCACTGGGCAGACGGATGGCTCAGACGGCACTGGGGAGACGGATGGCTCAGACGGCACTGGGGAGACGGATGGCTCAGACGGCACTGGGGAGACGGATGGCTCAGACGGCACTGGGGAGACGGATGGCTCAGACGGTACTGGGGAGACGGATGGCTCTGGCCGGATGAGACGCACTGAAGACCTGGTGCGTGGTGCCGGAACTGGAGGCACCGGGCTAAGGACACGCACCTTCATGCTAGTGCGGGGAGCAGGGACAGGGCACACTGGACTCTCAAAACGTACTATTTGCCTGGTGCGTGGTACCGGCACTGGTGGCCCCAGGCTGAGGGCACGCACATCAGGACGAGTACGGGGAGAAGGAACAGCGTGTACAGGGCTCTGGAGACGCACAGGTGGCTTAATGCGTGGTGCCGGAACTGGAGGCACTGGGCTGGAGACACGCACCATAGGAAGAGTGCGTGGAGGAGGAACGGGGCTCTGAAAACGCACTGGAAGCCTGGTGCGTGGTGTAGGCACTGGTGGTACTGGGCTGGGGCGGAGAGGTAGCGCTGGAAATACCGGACCATGCAAGCGTACTGGCTCCCTTGAGCATTGAGCCTGCCCAACCTTACCTGGTTGAATGCTCCCTGTCGCCCGACCAGTGCGGGGAGGTGGAATAACCCGCACCGGGCTATGTAGGCGAACCGGGGACACCATGCGTGAGGCTGGTGCCATGTATGCCGGCCCGAGGAGACGCACTGGTGGCCAGATATGTAGGGCCGGCTTCATGACATCCGGCTCAATACTCAATCTAGCCCTGCCAGTGCGGGGAGGTGGAATAACCCGCACCAGGCTATGCACACGTAGAGGAGACACCGTGCGCTCTACTGCGTAACACGGAGTCTGCCCGTACTCCCGCTCTCCACGGTTAGCCTGGGAAGTGGGCGCAGGTCTCCTACCTGCCCTTGGCCCACTACCTCTTAGCCCCCCCCCAAGAAATTTTTGGGGTTTCTTCACGGGCTTCTGTGCTAGCCGTGTACCTTCATAAATCCGGTCTGTCTCTCCCGTTGCCTCCGCTCTCCTAATCGCCTCCAGCTGTTCCCATGGAAGGCGATCTCGTCCAGCTCGGATCTCCTCCCATGTGTAGCAACCTTTTCCATTTAACACGTCCTCCCATGTCCACTGCTCGAACTCATGCTGCTTGGTTCTGGATCGGTGGGTGGTTCTGTAACGGTTCTCCTCTTCCTCCGAAGAGGAGGAGCATGGATTGAACCAAGACGCAGCGTTTGAATAAGACATGATTTTTAATTAAACAAAACAGAAAACACGAACGAACACTTGAAATTACAAAACAAATAAACGATGTAGACAGACCTGAACTACGAACTCACATGAAACACGAAGAACGCATGAACACGAAAACTGCCTACATAAAACGAACGAACAAACAAACAAAACCGAAACAGTCCCATGTGGCGTAACATAACACATACACAGGAGACAACCACCCACAACAAACAGTGTGAAAACACCTACCTTAATATGACTCTCAATTAGAGGAAACGCCAAACACCTGCCTCTAATTGAGAGCCATACCAGGCAACCCTTAAACAAACATAGAAACAGAAAACATAGACTGCCCACCCAAACTCACATCCTGACCAACTAACACATACAAAACTAACAGAAACAGGTCAGGAACGTGACAGTTCAGGATAAGAGTTCCATCCTAATTATCCGTCCTTGGCTTTAAACCTGAATTCTTACTGGCCCGTATACTTCAAATTACTTCAAAGCTTCACAGAGATAACTCTTAAGTCTGTTCTTATGGTGTTACCCAAGTGCTGCCCTCTGAGTAGTAAGCAAGAATCCCCTGCTGGTCATTTGGGTCACTCGCTGTGGAAACAAGGTCACAACATCACAAAACAGGAAATTGGTGCTGAAAAGCTTTTCACCTTTGAATATGAAACAATGACAACTTTTTCTACAGAAAGTGTGATCAATCACCTGCTATGCATGTTAAAATTAATGGGAAAAGTGCATTTCTGAAAATAATTTATATATTCAAGCAACAGACCTATCAATCATGAAACAAGTTACGTGTTTTAATGTAGGCTTTTTTATGGAGCCCAAGGAACACTCTCAAGAAGAAACCCAGTCAGCACCCCCAGCAACCAGGGGTGAGGCAGACTGCTGGCCAATCCCCAAAAACATGGCCGACGGCATCACAACAGGAAAAAAGTATCACATGAAAAGGGTCGTCAGTAGCTTTTATAGACACAGTCACAAATCATGCCCATTTCTACAATTTATCTTCTTAAAATTAGATTTTCAACCTAACCTTATGCCTAACACTAACTTTAAATTAAGACCAAAAAGCAAATTTTGTAGCCATTTTGACTTTGTGGCTGTGGAATCTAACTTTGTGGCTGTGGAATCTGACTTTGTGGCTGTGGAATCTGACTTTGTGGCTGTGGAATCTGACTTTGTGGCTGTGGAACCTGACTTTGTGACTGTGGAACAGGACTTTGGGACTATAGAAACTAGTGGAAATCAATGAGAAGGGCAAATAGTTTTTCCTGACCGTCTGGCCATAAAAATTATGGGCCCAAGTTATAGATAGGGCGAAGAGATTTTCCTGTTAAAGTCAGAAAAAACTCCTGGCTCTAAACAACAATTATTCAATGATGGGAAGTGGTCATAATCAGCTAACTGCGCAGTAACAGTGACATTTAATATGACAAAATTAGGATAAGGTATGCACTTTAAGTTATTTAGCTTGACTATCAAATAGAAACAAATATGTACTAAAATAACATAAGTTCCAAAGGTGGACTAACCAGCCATAATCTCCCCATTGCATCCAGTGAAATACCCACCTCCTGCATCGAGAGAACGGCTAATCAGTGGTAAGAGTACAGGTTAATAATAGAAGCACACCTTGTATAACAGCCAGAGAGAGGATTTACAGAAAACAACAGCACCCCATTAAACACAGCATCCATCCACACATACACAGGTAATAACCAAACATCCATACCAGCAGCTTAGAGAAACCTTATTTTACAGCATCAGCATCTTCAGAGTATGATCATGTATGAGATGTAGATGACAGTTGGGCTTTACCTGGAGGAGTCGGGAGAAGGTCTGAGAGAGGCCATTATGGGCTGAAGTATAGCCAGGGCTGGGACAGTACAAATTCAACCACACCTTGTTTCTTCACAAAACCGGAGAGCAACAGCTGTCTGGTGAAGTCCACAAAGCATATGGTATTAAATGACCTACAGCATGGTCAAGCAGGTTAATGTTTCCAACATTTTCGGACTAGTAAACAACTATTGATTTAGAACCACAGAGTGTTACTGCAAGTCACAAAGAAAACAGGAGCTGCCTCCACTAATCCAACACCATTCCAACTTTAACATTTCAACATCATCAAATAATCTATGCTTAGTCTAATACAGCGACAACTAAGATACCAAAAACCATTTAGTCCAATAAACGTAAGCTAGATATGATGTGGCTGTCTGTAACGGCGTTCCTCTCTCTCTTCATAAGAAGAGGTGGAGTAGTGATCGAGCCAAGGCGCAGCGGGTTGTGAATACATGATGATTTATTAAATAAACAAAACAGACAAAGACGAAAACGAACTATACTTGATATAACTAACAAAATAACAAAACGATGTAGACAGACCTGAACAAACGAACTTACAAATACACGAAGCACGCTGACACAGGAACAGACTACATAAACGCACGAACAAACCGAAACATTCCCGTATGGTGTAACATCGACACAGACACAGGAGACAATCACCCACAAACAAACAGTGAGAACACCCTACCTAAATATGACTCTTAATTAGAGGAGAACGCAAAACACCTGCCTCTAATTAAGAGCCATACCAGGCAACCAAAACCAACATAGAAACAGATAACATAGACTGCCCACCCAAAACACATGCCCTGACCTAAAACACATACAAAAACAACATAAAACAGGTCAGGACTGTTACAGAACCCCCCCCCCTCAAGGTGCGAACGCCGGGCGCACCAGCACAAAGTCCAGGGGAGGGTCTGGGTGGGCAGTTGACCACGGTGGTGGTTCCGGCTCTGGACGCTGTCCCCACACCACCATAGTCACCCCCCGCTTCTGTCTACCCCTCCCAATGACCACCCTAAAACTCACATCCCCTAAATAAACGGCCAGCACCAGGAGAAGGGGCAGCACCGGGACAAGGGGCAGCACCGGGACAAGGGGCAGCACCGGAACAAGGGGCAGCACCGGGACAAGGGGCAGCACCGGGACAAGGGGCAGCACCGGGACAAGGGGCAGCACCGGGACAAGGGGCAGCACCGGGATAAGGGGCAACACCGGGACAAGGGGCAGGTCCCGGCTGATATACTCTGGCAGATCCTGGCTGAGGGACTCTGGCAGGTCTATGCAGGCTGACGGCTCTCGACGCTCATGGCAGGCTGACGGCTCTCGACGCTCATGGCAGGCTGACGGCTCTCGACGCTCATGGCGGGCTGACGGCTCTCGACGCTCATGGCGGGCTGACGGCTCTCGACGCTCATGGCGGGCTGACGGCTCTCGACGCTCATGGCGGGCTGACGGCTCTCGACGCTCATGGCGGGCTGACGGCTCTCGACGCTCATGGCGGGCTGACGGCTCTCGACGCTCATGGCTCTCTGACGGCTCTGGCTGCTCATGGCTCGCTGGCGGCTCTGGCAGCTCATGGCTGGTTGGCGGCTCTGGCAGATCCTGTCTGGTTGGCGGCTCTGGCAGATCCTGTCTGGTTGGCGGCTCTGGCAGATCCTGTCTGGTTGGCGGCTCTGGCAGATCCTGTCTGGTTGGCGGCTCTGGCAGATCCTGTCTGGCGGACGGCTCTAGCGGCTCCTGTCTGGCGGACGGCTCTAGCGGCTCCTGTCTGGCGGACGGCTCTGTAGGCTCATGGCAGACGGGCGGCTTTGCAGGCTCATGGCAGACGGGCGGCTTTGCAGGCTCATGGCAGACGGATGGCTCAGACGGCGCTGGGGAGACGGATGGCTCAGATGGCGCTGGGGAGACGGATGGCTCAGATGGCGCTGGGGAGACGGATGGCTCAGATGGCGCTGGGGAGACGGATGGCTCTGGCCGGATACGGCGCACTGTAGACCTGGTGCGTGGTGCCGGAACTGGAGGCACCGTGCTAAGGATAAGCACCTTCCTACTAGTGCGGGGAGCAGGGACAGGGCACACTGTACTCTCAAAGCCTACTCTATCCCTGATGCGAGGTACCGGCACTGGTGACACCGGGCTGAGGACAAGCACATCAGGATTAGTAGGGGGAGAAGATACAGTGTGTTCAGGGCTCTGGAGACGCACAGGAGGCTTAGTGCGTGGTGCCGGAACTGGAGGCACCGAACTGGATACACGCACTACAGAGAGAGTGCGTGGAGGAGGAACTGGGCTCAGGAGACGCACTGGTAGCCTAGTGCGTAGTGTAGGCACTGTAGGTACTAGGCTGGGGCGGGGAGGTGGCGCCGGAAATACCGGACCGTGGAGGCGTACTGGCACTCTTGAGCATTGAGCCTGCCCAACCTTACCTGGTTGAATGCTCCCGGTCGCCCGACCAGTGCGGGGAGGTGGAATAACCCGCACCTGCCTATGTAGGCGAACCGGGGAAGCCATGCGTAAGGCCGGTGCCATGTATGCCGGCCCGAGGAGACGCACTGGAGACCAGACGCGTTGAGCCGGCCTCATGACACCTGGCTCAATACCCAATCTAGCCCTACCAGTGCGGGGAGGTGGAATAACCCGCACTGGGCTATGCACTCGTACAGGAGACATCGTGCGCTCTACTGCGTAACACGGCGCCTGCCCGTACTCCCGCTCTCCACGGTAAGCCTGGGAAGTGGGCGCAGGTCTCCTACCTGCCCTTGGCCCACTACCTCTTAGCCCCCCCCCAATAAATTTTTGGGAATTACTTACGGGCTTTTTGGGCTTCCGTGCCAGACGTGTTCCCTCATAGCTCCGGTTCCTCTCTCCGGTAGCCTCTGCTCTCCTCAGTGCCTCCAGCTGTTCCCATGGGAGGCGATCCCTACCAGCCAGGATCTCCTCCCATGTGTAGCAACCCTTTCCGTCCAATATATCGTCCCATGTCCATTGCTCCTTCTTTTCCTGTCCCTTACTCCAATTACTCCGCTGCTTGGCTCTTGAAAGGTGGGTGATTCTGTAACGGCGTTCCTCTCTCTCTTCATAAGAAGAGGTGGAGTAGTGATCGAGCCAAGGCGCAGCGGGTTGTGAATACATGATGATTTATTAAATAAACAAAACAGACAAAGACGAAAACGAACTATACTTGATATAACTAACAAAATAACAAAACGATGTAGACAGACCTGAACAAACGAACTTACAAATACACGAAGCACGCTGACACAGGAACAGACTACATAAACGCACGAACAAACCGAAACATTCCCGTATGGTGTAACATCGACACAGACACAGGAGACAATCACCCACAAACAAACAGTGAGAACACCCTACCTAAATATGACTCTTAATTAGAGGAGAACGCAAAACACCTGCCTCTAATTAAGAGCCATACCAGGCAACCAAAACCAACATAGAAACAGATAACATAGACTGCCCACCCAAAACACATGCCCTGACCTAAAACACATACAAAAACAACATAAAACAGGTCAGGACTGTTACACTGTCCATGTCACTGATTTCTTTGTGCGTGTGTGTGTGGGTGGGTGTGTATAAGTAGAAAAAACATGTTGACTCACCCTACTTGTAGTGAAACGCCAATGCTGTCCTCCTCTCTTACCATGACTCTGCCATACAGTGCACGCTTTTAGATTTTGTTGTCCTAGGCTAGCTGGCTAAAATGCTTGCTTGCTTGCTAGCTAGCCTAACTTCCGTTCATGGGAAACGATGTGCCAAGCCAGCTAGTTAACATTAGCCTACTACATCTAGCTACATATTGAACTTCCTTCATCTCAGGCCAGAGGCACAACGTATGAATTTATGATTAGATCAGAATCGCTGTTATAATCATAGGCCAGTACGGAGAATTAAGTAAAACCAGAAGTCCAAATCCCTATCTCCATTCATGGCTAATTTAGGAAAGGGATGATTTTAACTAGCTAGCTAGCCACCAGAGGACAACAACACAACGAGATACAACAATTAAAGTTTTTTTCCGTAAATTATTTGTTGGTTTTGGTGTAATGTGATTGCTGTGAAGCCAAATCCAAACTGGCTTCCCTTGCATTCAATACTATAGTAACGTTATACTCTTTTTGACCAGACAGCCTCAGATAATGGCCTACACGTACTGAGACTGAGGGGCGCTGTTTCGCTCCCTCGGATGCTTTCTCCGATTAAATACATTCAGACTCTTGTGAATTGAAGGATAATTAGGAAACACAGAGAGACTATATATATATATATATATATATATATATATTTTTTTTCTTGGTCAATTTTTTGGGGAAGGCTGGCTTCCCTTGGCATCAATGAATACATGCTACTGGATAGACAACACACTGTACATCAAACCACTTTTCCACTGAGGCCTGCATCCTACAACAAGATATGATGCCCTCTGTTGGCAAACTAAAGTTAAAGCAGGGCACAACAGCAAGAGTGAGGCAGAGTAAGAATTATGTTTGCTGTAGCTCACCTTACTCTATCCTCCTTTGTAGATGAAAGGAAGAGTGAAGGTCAAACAGATAAGCATCACTGTTAACACCATCAACCCTCGATGCATTTGAACAAACACAGGACACTTACACTGTATCTTTGATGCTTATCACCTTCAAGCAGTGACATATCAATGTAAAGGGACAACTTATTGTCCATGTACAGTATATTTCCTGAGCCGTTACATCTACAGCCTTTACATCTTTAACCTTTTACAACAGATGTTACATTTGAGTTAATCTGTTTGTTGTTACATACCTGGAAACACATTTTTTGACTGAACAGTGTTTGCTCTGGGCAATCAGGTTTGAAGTAGCTGGCTATGAAAGTGTCCGTTCTTCCAGCCAACATCCAAGCAATCAACATGAGAGTGCTTGATATTACAAAATAGATAATGTAAACAACTTTAGATTACCCTTAATCATTCTTAAATCAAGTCAATTAATGCCGTATATATCAAATTGTTGACGAAAGTCTGACATGATATATATATATTTTTTTATGAAGGTCGTTGCTGTAAATGATAACGTGTTCTCAGTCAACTTACCTGGTAAAATAATGTTAAATATAAAAATAAAAGGAACAGTGGGTTAACTGCCTTGTTCAGGAGCAGAACGACAGATTTTTACCTTGTCAGCTCAGGGATTCATCTAGCAACCTTTTGGTTACTGGCCCAACGCTCTAACCACTAGGCTACCTGCCACACCAACCATATTAACATGGTATCACCGACAGTTCTGTGAAGGGTACATTCTTATGCATTTGTTTGCCTGCTATTTTCAATTTCACGAGGAAGGGTGATCGGGAGCCTGTGAGAATCTCTGCTGGAACATTGATGACCTTCTACCGTGAGGATATGAGGGGTTAGGTCATGCACCACCCAGACAAGACAATAGTCACAGAGGTGGACGAGTTAGTAGTAAGTCACTTACAGAAAGTAGGCTTCTCTTACCATCAGTGACATATACTGTGACTAATATGTCAGTGAAGGTGAGGTGACATTCAACGGGTAGACTCCATCTTTAGAAATAGGGCATACAATTAATAAGATGCATGCTGTTGTATGACAGCATGATTGGAAGCCATTTCAAAGTCCTTTCGCCAACCTTCATCCAAAAAAACTTTTATCTATATTCTCCATTCTTTGACAGCTTATTACTGTCATAAACTGGTCATAAAGTGGCCATTGAGGGGAAAAATGTATAGCTATATAAATGATTGAGGCCTTGTATCTAGATCCCCCCATATTATATATATACCACAATTTATCTAACATTCACAGTACATTTTAAATAAAGGTAAAATAAAAAAATGTAGTCAGTAGCAGAAGCTCCGACAAAACAATGAGCCAGATGTTTCACTGGATGTAAATATCTGAAGTATTCAGTTGGAATTTCCACTTACCACCAAATATGGTGATAAGAACAGTGGCCAGCAGTGTGAGAAGATGGATTTTGGCCCACATTCTGCAAATTTTCTCATCAATTAAAAATGTTCTGTTCCCAAAACTAGAATCTCTTACAGTGGACTATTTTTTGTAGACTTTGCCCTTTACCAAAGTAAAAAAAAAAAGGTGTTGTTTAAAAGAAGTGCAAGCACGAATTGAGTCATCAGATTTACACTCACTTAAGAGTAGGCGTTTCCTAATGGAAATATGCAAATACATGCTGGGACGCACCAATAGGATCTCGCTAGCTTGTGCTTGTTCTGCCCACTATGATTAATTTGCTCCCATTGGAAATGAGTCTATCTTGGGTTAGTTAAAAAAATTGGGCTGAAGCGTGGGTGTCATTAAACAATAACGTGACATAAATGTTATAAGACTTTACCCCAGGGGCAGTATGACAAGCCAATATCAAACCACAAACCCCTTGACCTCATGGACGAAAGAAAACACTGACTGACATTACATTTTTGAGAACTAGGAGATAACTAGTAAAGCCAGGGAGCTGAGAAGACCAGATCGAAGTTGCATTTTATTTTATGTACAAAGAAAGGTGTGTGGAATACCAAATCCACTAACGGATGTAATAAAGCAAACAATTTGAAATGCAGCACATTATGTAAAGTAATCAGAAAACATTTAGAATGTGTTAGACCTTGTTTCCCCCACCAAAATCCATAGACAAACAGTTATGCAACTGTATGCAATTATAGAATGACAAGAGACATAAAACCGGTTCTGGCGAGGGCAGTGTATTCCCAGTTGAATCAGATACATGGCCTAATCAGCTAAACAAGATAACATGTGATTGTACAAGTGTTTCACTTTCATATCAAAAACACTCAAGACTATATCACAGACCAAAACCACATGTCCTGAAATATAATAGCCTTATCACTGCCTTCTCCATTTTTGAGATCTCTCTTATATTGGAGTGGAAACCGACAAGACCACACAATGAACGTATAAACCAGAGGTTCTCCAAATGGGTTCCGCAGAGGTATTGCAGGGGTTCCACAGACAGATCTCAAAATGTATAAAAAAAAAAAAAAAAGTTAACAGATTTTGGCCAAGAAATCCATAGAACAAGTTTAGAGTGTAATACAATGCAATATTATTAATCTACAATTTATACTCTTAACCCTCGGCGACATGGAAGGCTCACAGGGATATTGGTAGCCACAGTACTCCACCAATTAGCACTGTCAGAAACACATTAATCTTTAACTGTAAATACAGGTTTTCATTTTATGGTGTAGATTCGATTGTGAGATAACACAGTAAGTTACATGGAAAGATATGTTGAGAGAATGCAGAGGGAATAAGACAGAAGACCTGACCTGGGTACTGGATGTGGAAATGCACCACATACAAGCAGTGGTGTAAAGCACTTAAGTAATAATACTTTAAAAGTACTACTTAAGTAGTTTTTTGGGGTATCTGTACTATATTACTTATATTTGACAACTTTTACTTCACTACATTACTAAAGAAAATAATTTACTTTTTACTTTACACCCAAAAGTACTCATTACATTTTGAATGCTTAGCAAGACAGAACATTTTTCCAATTCACACACACTTATCCCTGGTCATCCCTACTTCCTTCTGATCTGGCAGACTCACTAAACACAAATACGTCCTTTGTACATTATGTCTGAATGTTAGTGTGCACCTGGCTATCCATAAATAAAAAGAAAATGGTGCCGTCTGGTTTGCTTAATATAAGGAATTTTTTTATGATTTATACTTTTACTTTTGATACTTAAATATATTTTAGCAGTTGTTTATTTTTGATACTTTAAATGTATTTTGTTTGAAATATACTTGACTTTTACTGAAGTAGTATTTTATTGGGTGACTTTCACTTGAGTCATTTTCTATTAAGGCATCTTTACTTTTACTCAAGTATAACAATTGGGAAATTTTTCCACCACTGCATTCAGGATTATCACCCAATTGTATTTTTATTTTATTACAATTAATATTCAAATATTACAACAAGTATGCTGGTAGGCTTGGGTTACCACAAAACCCAGCTCTCAAAAATAAAATATTCTGAAGGGGAAAAACAAAAAACGGACTCAACACATATATACACACACTGCCATCCTCCGTCGCCCTAGGCTCCCTGCCTACAAGCAATCTCACTCCACACTCAGTTTGGCAAACATGGTTCTTCGCATGTGTTCTGTAAATCTGCATGCTGTCCTACACTGTCGGTGAAAGGTTGTGACGCTCCCTGGGTTGGTAGGGTGGCCATGTCCTCCTCAGCCTTTCTCTTCCTTGGGGAAAGGGTCAGTGTGAGATCTTTATCCTGTGGGACAAGTCCTTTAATTTCCTGCAATAGGCTTTGCAGATGTGAAGACAGGCCAGTCATGTACTGTTCATCTTGAAGATGATAGGTGAGGTCTGTTATTTCTTTTAGATAGCCTGCACATTGCTTCTGCAACACCTTCAAGTTCTTCTTAGAGGACCTCTTTGGGATAAAGAACATGGGTTTATCACAGAGGGGTCTTTTTTTTTTTTTTTTTTTTTTTTATGTATATAATTCTTAGGTAGGACAGCATGCATATATATATATATATATATATATATATATATATATATATATATATATATATATATATATATATATATATATATATATATACACGCACACACATACCTCGCCAACAAGTGCGTGTGAGCTATGCTCAGAGAGAGAGGGGAACCTGACGCAGTAGACAACCTCTGCCTTCACAGAGCTTGGTTTTTCACTTAGCGCTGCCTTCAGATCTTTGGAGGCCTCCTTTTTAGAGCGCACAGTACTCTCCTCAATCTAGACAGGAAATAACATGCTTGTTAAATGTGTACTGTTATGTACAGCGTTAGCCCTGTAGGTGACAGTCTAAACCATGATATAGTTCTTCATATTTACCTTAAAACCAGGAAAGCGGATAATGTGGGCGATGTTTATTAAAGCCTTGCAGTCCACCTTCTTTGTATTTTGTTTCCGTCTCTTTAAGGCATGGTCTTCAAGCTATGGAAGGTGGCAAAACATTTAATAATAATTGATTGGACTTATATAGCAATTTGAGACACCCGAAGCACTTTACTGTGTAGGGGGACTTCACCTCATCCACCAATTTACACGTAACTGCCAAAATAAAGGAAACACCAAGTGTCTTAATAGGGCTTTGGGCCACCACGAGCCACCAGATCAGCTTCAATGCTCCTTGGCATAGATTATACAAGTGTATTGGAGGGACACAACATAATTTGGTGTTTTGTTGGTGGTGGTGAAAAACGGTTTCTCAGGCACCGCTCCAGAATCTTCCCATGTGTTCAATTGGGTTGAGATCTGGTGACAGAGACAGCCCCTATAATCCTTTGAGACCCCTCTTTCAAAGTTACAGATCTCTTCTTCTAAACATGGTAGCCAAAATAATGGGCAACTGGGTATTTTTATACATGACCCTAAGCATGATGAGATGATAATTAATTAACTCACAAACCACATCTGTGTGGAAGCACCTGCATTCAATATACTTTTTAATCCCTCATTTACTCAAGTGTTTCCTTTATTTTGGCAGTTACCTGTATCTCACTCACTACCATTTTGAGCCAGACTGCTCACCACACATTAGCTATCATGGTGGAGAGGCGAGGAGTGACATATATGCCAATTACAAGAATGATAATGGAATGAGGCCTGGTTGGGAATTGGATTTTAGCCAGAGGCTACTCTTGCAATAAGTGCCATGGGATCTTTCTTTAGTGACCACATAGGGTCAGGAAACCCATTTAAAGTCCAATCTATTGTTAGTTAGCCTAGTACACTTCAACATTATCGAAATTAAATGAATGTTGTAAAAGTGTATGGTAGAAAATGACAGCGATCCGTCTTTGAACTTACCGCCTTCTTGTTCATTTTAGCAGCATGTTTCTCTTTAGCTTTTACTTGTCGGTCTTTCCCCTGATGGCATTCATATGTGCTTGTGCCCACAACCTGAAATGGAACTCCATTGAATGGGTGACTTTTTACCTCCCAGCTGATCTTCTTTCCTTCCAAAGGGTGTGCATCTGTCAAAGGACAAGAAACTGATATTACTATTGGGAAAATAACGTAGGGCAGCAGGTAACCTAGAGGTTAAGCACGTTGGGCCAGTAACCGAAAGGTCGCTGGTTCTACGCCCCGAGCCGACTAGGTGAAAAATATGATGTGCCCTTGAACAAGGCACTTAACCCTAATTGCTCCTGTAAGCCGCTCTGGATAAAAGCGTCTGCTAAATGCAAAAATAAATGTAGCAAAGTTTCTGTATCCAATAACTCCTCTGTGCTTGGAATATAATCCCATATGCTAGCAACTATTAAAAATATTGCCTGTTCCAGCTGGCTGGCTGGGTGTTATTAGATAGGTAATGTTTGGTGTGACACAGATCACTTGACCAACCTTAACTTGTTGATACTTCCTGACTCAGAAGACAACCAATGTCTTATAAACATCCATGTCTAGTTGCAGGGGGTTTGTTTGAATTTAGAAAATGATCGGAAGTCTACAACAGCTCAATACAATGGAGGTGCCAAAGAGGCATTTCTTCAGGTTGTATGTAGCTTGATGATAGCAATCTAAACTCCATATTTGGTGAGTATCTAACATTTTCTCATTATTAAACTTGAAAAGTTGGTGAATAGCAAGTTGAATGGCTGCTTCCTTGGATCCTGAGAGGTGCAGCGGTCTAAGGCACTGCATAGGAGAGGGTTTGGCCGGGGTAGGTAGTCATTGTAAATAAGAATTGGTTCTTAACTGACTTGCCTAGTTAAATAAAAATACATTCTGGGCTTAAAAGGATATTCACCATATCAACAACTCCCGTAAGGCTAGTCCTTGATCATGACTCAGTTCCATTAATTTACAGATAAATCATTGGATTAAGGTGTCTTCTGTACGGGGGAGTTTTGTTAAGAGCACGCCGCTCAATCTGAACATTAACATAGCGCTTCCAGTACAGTTTTGGAAGCATAAGGACCTTATCTTTCATATCAGGGAGAAATAATTTCAAAAGCAAAAGGTTACATTTATACACACCTTGATAAGGTTTGGGTTAGCATTCCCATACGGCCATATCTCCATGTTTCAGCGCATGTTTACGGAAAACAGACAGAAGACAAGAGGCGACCACCTATGCTAATTACAGTGCCTTGCAAAAGTATTCACCTCCCTTAGCATTTTTCCTATTTTGTTGAATTACAACCTGTAATTTAAATAGATTTTTATTTGGATTTCATGTAATGGACATACACAAAATAGTCAAAATTGATTTAGTGAAATGAAAAAATTACTTCTTAAAAATAAAAAAAAGTTGTGTGTGCATATGTATGCACTCCTTTTGCTATCAAACCCCTAAATAAGATCTGGTGCAACCAATTACCTTCAGAAGTCACACAATTAGTTAAATAAAGTCCACCTGTGTGCAATCTAAGTGTCACATGATCTGTCACATGACCTCAGTTTATATACACCTGTTCTGATAGGCCCCAGAGTCTGCAACACCACCAAGCAAGTGCTACCATGAAGACCAAGGAGCTCTACAAACAGGTCAGGGACAAAGTTGTGGAGAAGTAAAGATCAGGGTTGGGTTATAAAAAAATATCCAAAACTTTGAACATCCCACAGAGCACCATTAAATCTATTATTAAAAAAGGGAAAGAATATGGCACCACAACAAAACTGCCAAGAGAGGGCCACCCACCGCAAGGAGGGCATTAATCAGAGAGGCACCAAAGAGACCAAAGATAACCCTGAAGGAGCTGCAAAGCTCCACAGCGGAGATTGGAGTATCTGTCCATAGGACTATTTTAAGCCGTACACTCCACAGAGCTGGGCTATACGGAAGAGTGGCCAGAAAGGCCATTGATTAAAGAAAAAAATATGCAAACATGTTTGGTGTTCGCCAAAAGGCATGTGGGAGACTCCCCAAACATATGGAAGAAGGTACTCTGGTCAGATGAGACTAAAATTAAGCTTTTTGGCCATCAAGGAAAACTGTCAGGCACAAACCCAACACCTCATCACCCTGAGAACATAATCCCCACAGTGACGCATGGTGGTGGCACTTCATGCTGTGGGGATGTCTTTCCATCGGCAGGGACTGGGAAACTGGTCAGGAATCATGGATGCCGCTAAATACAGGGAAATTCTTGAGGGAAACATATTTCAGTCTTCCAGAGATTTGAGACTGGGATGGAGGTTCACCTTCCAGCAGGACAATGACCCTAAGCATACTGCTAAAGCAACACTTGAGTGGTTTAAGGGGAAACATTTAAATGTCTTGGAATGGCCTAGTCAAAGCCCAGACCTCAATCCAATTGAGAATCTGTGGTATGTCTTATATTGCTGTACACCAGCAGAACCCATCCAACTTGAAGGAGCTGGAGGAGTTTTGCCTTGAAGAATGGGCAAAAATCTCAGTGGCTAGATGTGCCAAGCTTATATCGACATACCCCAAGAGACTTGCAGCTGTAATTGCTGCAAAAGTTGGCACTACAAAGTATAGTTATGCACGCTCAAGTTCTGTTTTTTTGTCTTGTTTGTTTCACCCAAAAATATTTTGCATCTTCAAAGTAGTAGGCATGTTGAGTAAATCAAATGATACAAACTCCCCCCCCAAAAAATGTATTTTAATTCCAGGTTGTAAGGCAACAAAATAGGAAAAATGCCAAGGGGAGGTGAATATTTTCACAAGCCACTGTAGCTATCTAACATGCTCTGAACACTTGTGTGTAAGCGTGACTCGGGAAGTTTAGAGGAAGTGTAGTTTTGTCAACTAGAGGCACCCATAGCTGTACGAATCTGTGCAAAACTGCTACAGTAAGTATATTTCCTATTTGAAGGATTCTTTCTCGCTGATGAGAGGCCATATGTTTTGAAAGCTGTATCGCAAGCGATGATTATTGCCGTTTTCTAACAAATAAACAATTAACAAGTGTCTTTGTGGCTGTGGTAACTAGTGACAATCTCTATTAGCCCATTACCAAATGGACATGGCTAGAAGGCATCGCGCTTTTGTTAAATTAAGTTGAAATGTTTAGCATTTTAGTTCACCCCTTTCTGAACCTAATTCTCCTAACCTGCTGCGTAACTTCTAACCTGCTATGAAGTCAAATCTGATGTTAATTTGACCAAAACTGGAGCCAGTCTACTCATGACCAATACAATCAGTTTTGCCAGGTCCAGCTAAAATTTCCTGCCCAATGAACTCTGAAAACCTTTCCACAAGCCCTGAAAATTAGCCCCCCCCCCAAAAAAAATGATCCATGAGACCCTTTTGCCATAACATTATTGAGCGAGTTAAGGAATATTTACAATTTAACTATGTAGGCAACGAAGGAAAATTTGTTTTTCCATCCGAATAATAATTCTTGTAAGTTTAAGAATGTCACAAGAAACTTCCCTTATTAAACTCTCCAGATCATTTTTCATCAATGGATGTCAATTTAACTTGTTTTGACTGCTATGATTAAACAATAAGGTCCTAGGACATGGTAGATGGACAATATACCACAGCTAAGGGTATATTCTTTGGAAATAACCCTTAGCCATGGTATATTGGTCATATACCACAAACACCTGAGGAGCCTTATTGCTATTATAAACTGGTTAACAATGTAATTAGAAAAGTAAAAATATGTTTAAAATTGTCATTCCCATAGTACACAGTCTGATATGCCATGGCTTTCAACCAATATGAATTCAGGGCTCAAACTACCCAGTTTCTAATTGTAAATAAATCTAGTTTGTGGATGCGCATAACTATAGATAAATCCAATGAGAGAGTGAGTGATAACTTGGACAGAGGGTCTCAATCTCTGTGCAGGAAACACTTGGAAGAACTTTAAAAAAACAAAAACAATGTTAGGCTGTTTTCTGGCAATTTTGCCAGATGTTAAGACTACAATCCATTATAATTGGTCTGCGAGATTGACTTACTTCAATAGGCATAGGCTAATGACTCATCTGGGTTTAATTGCAATTCAACTTTGCCATGGTGTACTGAGCTAGATGCAGATGTCCTTCCAGGGGCTATAGGCTATCTCATTTCAGGGAAAAGTCCACAATGAAACTGACATTAAATGTGGACAGATACATTCGTGATAGAGCTGTAACCATGATCACAATTGATAACTCCCAATTTAATTAACTAAACATGGCCATAAATAATTGCATAATAACACAAGGCTCCAACAAAAAAGACGGAGTTATAGGCTATTAATTCCGTTTGCCAGCTCCGGCTAGGCTACACAAGTGGCACAAATTGATTTACAATGACTCCAGTGATTTCAACATATTTATTGTACTGTATCAAATGGTAGGCTACAGTAGCCGAATGGCATTGCAATTAATAGCCTACTTGACGGCCAACAGATCCAAATGTAGCCTATCATTCTCAGCATTCAAAGTAATTTTCATTGTGGACTTTTCTCCCATAACAGAAGCACGCGAGGGAGTTCGATAATTTCACATTTCCACTCGCGCAGCGCTCCAGACCCTAGAACTGAGCATGACTAAACCCTTCGCTTGATATGATTAACCATGAGAAAAGCCGACATTTGAATGTAGTTTACTTTAAACCACCTTTTAGCGAATTTATCTAAAGAGCTTTGTCGCCGTTATAGTTTTATGGAAAATGAGTGTCATTATGAAGACATTCTTATTAATAGCCTACCAACTGGTAAAAAAAAATAAAAAAAGTTGTCTTGATGTGCGCGCGCTGTTCTCTCGTTGACTCAGTTGCAGCAGTCTCTCAAAGCGCACCCCCCCCTTGGTATCAATCTGCACATTGCCTGAGTCAACAGCAGCTAGTTACAGATTATATACATATAAAAGATGCCGCGGTGCCAAATAGAAGTAGCTCAAAAACCCGCCACCAATACATTTTCATCCGCGACATCGTTTTCAAAGTAGCCCAATTTGGTAAAAGAACCGCAGACATGGCAACCCTGGTTACAATCTGCTAACTAGCGTTAGCTCATTTTAAGATGTGGAGGAAGTAGTGTGGAGGAAGAGGCAGTCCTTTACTAAATAACCAGACCAAAAGCTACAGACCTAGTTTGCTAGCTATTCCCACAGCATGTCTACATCGTTATTTGTTACTGTATACCCCAGTGGTCTACCTACACCAGCTCAGCATGGCCACAGTGTGCTAACGTTAACGTTTAACCATCTTGATAACGTTAGCCACTTCGCCCCGGGAGTAAGTAGCCTAGTACATCAGACGGTGATAGGCAACTAGCTTACCCTTTCGCCCAAAACGTTTGTCTTTGCGCAAGATTATGTATTTCAACGACGTTGTCTCTTCTTGTTTAGCTATTTCTTTAGTTATTTGGTCTTCACTATCAAACTCGCTTATTTGCAATGTTGCTGCCATTTTGAAAATGACGGGGCTGTCACTGCCTCATCTGATTGGTTGGAGGATGGTGCTTCCTGCTTTGCAACTACTTGGCCGAATAAAGCAAGTCAGCGTGTTCTTTGATTTGATAACACCAAAAATGTTTCCTCATATTATTTGGGGATTTATCGTTTGATACATGGACAGTGAAAAGAAGACAACCATTCCAGTTTAGTTTTTTGTTTTTGTATAGGCTTCTCCTGCACAGCAGGTGGTGCTATACCTAGTGTTGACAGTGGACATGCAGCAGGTAAGAAATTCCCGAAGAAGATTGTTTACACTCCTTATATTGTTCCCCTACCAAACACCATCCAGTGTGGACTTTCATGATCAACTATCGACTAGACTAGCCAGTTATCTAGATACATTGTAGCTGGTGTAGTTAAAAATAATGGAAGATAGAAGCCTTCCTCGTATTGTGGTCATTGCACTGTCTGTGCTGATCTACATTTCTGCTTTAGCAATTAATGCTATGGCAGGCGCTGGAAAGGGTGAGTCTTATCTAACTTAGCTAACGCTAACTCATGTGAACGCAGTGTTGTGTAACTTGCTATGTTTTAACTGTAGCGCTTCCTATATGGCTGTTCATACTAAACTGTAGGACAGGAAATAACATTTTGTTGGCAGCACAGCTGCACATTATTCTATTCTTAAGTAGAAGCATTAAGAGTTCCTAGCTTTATGTTTAGCAAGGGACATGCAGAACCCACCCTATTACACAAAGTCAATGACAACCTTGTCCTCAGGGGAGGAAGTCTGGTGCTTGAGACAGCATAACTGACTGATGCAACACTGTAGTTTTCTCAACAGTTATGCTGTACTTGTTTTGCAATCTCCTCTCTTCTAGGACCATTCCATTCGAGTACAGGGAACATTTCCAAGAAGTATGAAACCGACATAACTCCGGCTGGATGGACCTTTTCTATCTGGGGGCTCATCTACACCTGGCTGTCTCTCATGCTCATCTATGTCATCTCCTTCCTCTACAGAGGGTACAGACACAATTATTCACCTACCTATATCAGTCAATCAATCACTAGCTCAACCATGCAGCCATCTATCTTTTAGGCTACTATTCTATAGTATTCTATTATTTTAGGACACCATCCTTCTGCTGTAGTATCAACACCTAGACCGTGAATGCAGTAATTAATGTATTAGATGTATAGTTATGTAGGTATTGCAGCACAACCGTCCGTCATTGGGAGTCCCATAGGGCGGTGCACAATTGGCCCAGCGCCGTCATTGTAGATAAGAATTTGTTCTTAACTGACTTGTCTAGTTAAATAAAGGTTACATTTAAATAAAACATTTTTTTTAAAGCTACAGTAGAATGTTTGTTCTGATACCAACTTTATTTTCAATTCCTCAGGAGCTGGACCCTCTCTGTACTGCCATATGGTTTCTACGTGTCCTGGATAGTCAACATGGCCTTCAACATGACCTGGCTTGTCCTATGGGTTCAAGAGTGCGTAACAGTCTTTTAACACCTAAACCAATGAGTTCCTGTTGCCTGACTAACCTGATTTAAGTGGATGGGTGGAAGCAAAATACAGCATCTCCACTTCCACCATGGCTAGACCAGCCCCGCTCCAATGTTCGCGTGATCATTTTGCCTGTCTCCACCAGGCGCAATCAATACATGTAGGTTAAAATATCAATATATTTATTTCCAGGCAGATTGAAACATGCATGTTGCTAGCTTGTTTGTTTTGGGAGATTAACATGGGGTTGTTTAACCTGACATGCATATGGTCCTCTTTACAGCTGGTTCTTTGTAGAATTTTTACACAGATTCATACAAAATTATGTTTCTACTCAGGCGATTAATCCACAGATAAAAAGGGAAACTTAGTTCGTTTTTTCCTAGTTATCTCTGATGAATCACTCCTCGTTTGTCTTTGTCATCCACGTGGGTTTGTATCTTCCTGATAACCAATAAGGAGGGCATTTGCAGCTCGTCGAGCATCTTAAATAGAACCAAGTAATAATTACCACCTGGCTACGCTACACGGACACTGTGAAAAGTTTGGTTGAAATTATTGAATACCATCCGTGTAAATTTATTTTGCAATGCTCGCACACGTAATGTGGACGGTGTATTCAAGGTGTTACTATAACCATACCACACCTACCCATACTGTGGGCCTCTGCCTGTCTGTAGAGAACATCGAGAGAAGTTGAACCACATAGGCCTAGCGTTCCCCCCTTAACTTCTTTGCTTTACAATTAAAATAGAAGTACATAATGTATGAATACAATGTTACTACACAAGGTATATATAATTGGACCCATTGAGATTCATTGTATTTTTGTGGGTCTCTATCATGCTATGATAATAACCAGGCCTATAGATTGTAGGACAGGAATTCTGTATACCTCTGGCCCTTTGGACACTGTGTTAACTAACCCCCAGATGAGCTTCAATGCCATACAACTCTCCTTCCGTGGCCTCCAACTGCTCTTAAATGCAAGTAAAACTAAATGCATGCTCTTCAATTGATCGCTGCGCGCGCCTGCCCGCCCGTCCGTCCAGCATCACTACTCTGGACGGTTCTGACTTAGAATATGTGGACAACTACAAATACCTAGGTGTCTGGTTAGACTGTAAACTCTCCTTCCAGACTCACATTAAGCATCTCCAATCCAAAATTAAATCTAGAATTGGCTTCCTATTTCGCAACAAAGCATCCTTCACTCATGCTGCCAAACATACCCTCGTAACACTGACTATCCTACCGATCCTCGACTTCGGCAATGTCATTTATAAAATAGCCTCCAACACTCTACTCAACAAATTGGATGCAGTCTATCACAGTGCCATCCGTTTTGTCACCAAAACCCCATATACTACCCACCACTGTGACCTGTATGTTCTCGTTGGCTGGCCCTCGCTTCATACTCGAAGCCAAACCCACTGGCTCCAGGTCATCTACAAGTCTCTGCTAGGTAAAGCCCCGCCTTATCTCAGCTCACTGGACACCATAGCCGCCGCCCCCCCCCCCCTTGTAGCGTGCGCTCCAGCAGGTATATCTCACTGGTCACCCCCAAAGCCAATTCTTCCTTTGGCCACCTTACCTTCCAGTTCTCTGCTGCCAATGACTGGAATGAACTGCAAAAATCACTGAAGCTGGAGACTCATATCTCCCTCACTAGCTTTAAGCACCAGCTGCCAGAGCAGCTCACAGATCACTGCACCTGTACATAGCCCATCTGTAAATAGCCCATCCAGCTACCTCATCCCCACACTGTATTTATTTATTTATCTTGCTCCTTTGGACCCCAGTATCTCTACTTGCACATTCATCTTCTGCACATCTACCATTCCAGTGTTTTAATTGCTATATTGTAATTACTTTGCCACCATGGCCTATTTATTGCCTCACCTCCCTTATCCTACCTCATTTGCACGTACTGTATATAGACTTTTTCTACTGTATTATTGACTGTATGTTTGTTTATTCCATGTGTAACTCTGTTGTATGTGTCGAACTGCTTTGCTTTGTCTTGGCCAGGTCGCAGTTGTAAATGAGAACATGTTCTCAGCTAGCCTACCTGGTTAAATAAAGGTGAGGGAAAAAAATGTTCTGCTCAAAACACCAAGGTAACTTGTGGATCAATGAGAGTGGTCTTTTGTTTTACTGTTCCGCACAGGCAGATGACTGCTGCGTTGATTTTACTGGGGATGATTGCTGTCACCAACTACGCTATGATCTTTTTCTCCTGCTATGGGCTGAGTGTTTACGGAGCCTGGCTCAGCCAGAACCACCCTAATGATCTTTGGTGCATCCGGGTGCTGGTGAGTTTAATTTGTGGCTTAATTGAGTTAGTTGTTCGACTCACACCATCCTCATGATTGTAGCATGGTCACAGATGTGCTTTAGCCAACTCCAGCCGGAGTATTGTTTTTCATTGGATTCACTCATCCCATTTAGTTTTATGGTGACACTTACAGTTGTTAGGTTCTAAATAACAGGGTAAAAATGGACAGACAACTATAAAAGCTAAAACCAAGTTTATTCACCCAATGGGTCAGACAGCTGAACACACAAAGACATGTTCCCACCAGCGTGTGTGTGTGTACAGTTGAAGTCGGACGTTTACATACACTTAGGTTGGAGTCATTTAAAACTCGTTTTGCAACCACTCCACAAATTCCTTGTTAACTAACAATCGTTTTGGCAAGTCAGTTAGGACATCTACTTTGTGCCTGACACAAGTCATTTTCCAACAATTGTTTACTGACAGATTATTTCACTTATAATTCACTGTATCACAATTCCATTAGGTCAGAAGTTTACATACACTAAGTTGACTGCCTTTAAACAGCTTGGAAAATTCCATAAAATGATGTCATAGCCTTAGAAGCTTCTGATAGGCTAATTGACATAATTTGAGTCAATTGGAGGTGTACCTGTGGATGTATTTCAAGGCCTACCTTCAAACTTAGTGCCTCTTTGCTTGACATCATGGGAAAATCAAAAGAAATCAGCCAAGACCTCAGAAAAAGAATTGGAGACCACAAGTATGGTTCATCCTTAGGAGCAATTTCCAAATGCCTGAAGGTACCACGTTCATCTGTACAAAAAATAGTACGCAAGTATTAACACCATGGAACCACGCAGCCGTCATACCGCTCTGGAAGGGGACGCGTTCTGTCTCCTAGAGATGAACGTACTTTGGTGCGAAAGTGCAAATCAATCCCAGAACAACAGCAAAGGACCTTGTGAAGATGTTGGAGGAAATGGGCACAAAAGTATATACATCCACAGTAAAACAAGTCCTATATCGACATAACCTGATAGGCCACTCAGCAAGGAAGAAGCCACTGCTCCAAAACCGCCATTAAAAAAAAGCCAGACTACGGTTTGCAACTGCACATGGGGACAAAGATTGTACTTTTTGGAGAAATGTCCTCTGGTCTGATGAAACAAAAATAGAACTGTTTGGCCATAATAACCATTGTTATGTTAGGAGGAAAAAGGGGGATGCTTGCAAGCCGAAGAGTACCATCCCAACCGTGAAGCACGAGGGTGGCAGCATCATGTTGGGGAGGTGCTTTGTTGCAGGAGGGACTGGTGCATTTCACAAAATCGATGGCGTCATGAGGTAGGGAAATTATGTGGATATATTGAAGCATCAGTCAGGAAGTTAAAGCTTGGTCGCAAATGGGTCTTCCAAATGGACAATGACCCCAAGCATACTTCCAAAGTTGTGGCAAAATGGCTTAAGGACAGCAAAGTTAAGGTATTGGAGTGGCCATCACAAAGCCCTGACCTCAATCCCATAGACAATTTGTGGGCAGAACTGAAAAAGCGTGTGCGAGCAAGGAGACCTACAAACCTGACTCAGTTACACCAGCTCTGTCAGGAGGTATGGGCCAAAATTCACCCAACTTACTGTGTGAAGCTTGTGGAAAGTTACCTGAAACATTTGACCCAAGTTAAACAATTTAAAGGTCAAATGCTCATTGAGAGTGTGCAAACTTCTGACCCACTGGGAATGTGAAAGAAACAAAAGCTGAAAAAAATATTTTTCTCTACTATTATTCTGACATTTCACATTCTTAAAATAAAGTGGTGATCCTAGCTGACCTAAGACAGGGAATTTTTAGTATGATTAAATGTCAGGAATTGTGAAAAACTGAGTTTAAATATATTTGGTTAAGATGTATGTAATCTTCCGACTTCAACTGTATGTATGTGTAACAGTATAACTTTACGTCCGTCCCCTCGCGAACCAGGGACCCTCTGCACACATCAACAACAGTCACCCACAAAGCATCGTTACCCATCGCTCCACAAAGGCTGCGGCCCTTGCAGAGCAAGGGGAACCACTACTTCAAGGTCTCAGAGCAAGTGACGTCACCGATTGAAAGGCTATTAGCGCGCACCACCGCTAACTAGCTAGCCATTTCACATCCGTTACATATGTATCCACCCACCCCAATTTGGGTTAAGTCTCCTCCTTCCCTCTAAACATTAACTTCCTGCCTAGCAATAAAGATGTAAGTGATGCGGGTAATAAACTGTTCCTTCTCCCTTAATGTGACCTGACCTCGGCCCCCATTCCTCACTAATCCACAGCTCTCCACCCTTATCAGTGACCGCAACCACATACATTCCTCCTACAGATAACCATTAACTTCTGGTGTAGAAACCAGACTGTGGCTCTTCTCCTTTCCATAGGATACCTTATGATTAACAATATTTCAAGTTTAGAAGTCAGAACCCATCACAGTGCCTTCGAAGTATTCACACCCCTTGATTTTTTTTCTACATTTTGTCATGTTACAGCCTGAAATTTAAAAAGAATTAAATTGAGATTTGTCACTGGCCTACACACTACCCCATAATGTAAAAGTGGAATTATATTTTTAGAAATTATTACAAATTAATTAAAAATGAAAAGCTAAAATTAGTCATTACGTATTCAAACCCTGTGTTATAACAAGCCTAATTAAGTTCAGGAGTACAACTTTGCTTAACAAGTCACATAATAAATAGCAAGGACTCACTCTGTGTGCAATAATAGTGTTTAACATTAAAAAAAATAATGACTACCTCATCTATGCACTCCACACATACGGTACAATTATCTGTAAGGTCGAGCAGGGAATTTCAAACACAGATTCAACCACAAAGACCAGGGAGGTTTTCCAATGCCTCGCAAAAAAGGTCACCTATTGATAGATGCGTTAAATAGAGAAAAAAAAGGCAGACATTGAACATCCCTTAGTATGGTGAAGTTATTAATTACACTTTGGATGGTATATCAATACACCCAATCACTATAAAGATACAGGCGTCCTTCCTAACTCAATTGCCGGAGAGGAAGGAAACTACTCTGGGATTTCACCATGATGCCAATGGTGACTTTAAAACAGTTACAGAGTTTAATGGCTGTGTTAGGACAGAACTGAGAATGGATCAACAATATTGTAGTTACACCACAATACTAACCTAATTGACAGAGTGAATAGAAGGAAGCCTTTACAGAATAAACATATTCCAAAACATGCATCCTATTTGCAACAAGGCACTAAAGTAATGCTGCAAAAAATGTGGCAAAGCAATTAACTTTTTGTCCTGAATACAAAGTGTTATGTTTGGGTCAAATCCAATTCAACACATTACTGAGTACCACTCTCTATTTTCAAGCATAGTGGTGGCTGCATCATGTTATGTTTGTAATTGTTACGGACTGGGGAGTCCGGATAGAAAGTAAACGGATTGGAGCTAAGCACAGGCAAAATCCTAGAGGAAAACCTGGTTCAGTCTGCTTTCCACCAGACACTTGGAGATGAATCTTTCAGCAGGACAATAACCTAAAACACAAGGCCAAATCTACACTGGAGTTGATATCCAAGAACACGGTGAATGTTCCTATGTGGCTGAGTTAGATTTTCAAGCGGATTTAAGTTAAAACTATGGCAATACCTGAAAATACCAATTTGACAGAGCTTGAAGAATTCTGAAAATAATGGGCAAATGTTGCACAATCCAGGTATGGAAAGCTTATAAAGACTCACAACTGTAATCACTGCCAAAGGTGATTCTAACTTGTATTGACCCAGGTGTGAGATTTCATTTGCAATACATTTGCAAACATTTCTAAAAACATGTCTTTACTTTGGCATTATGTGTTATTGTGTGTAGTAGGTTGAGGAAAAAGAAAACAATTGAATTCAGGCTGTAACACAACAAAATGTGGAATAAGTCAAGGGGTATGAATACTTTCATACCCCTTGAGATTAGTTTGCTAAAGCACATACAGCTCTGGCCATCCTACTGCATTTTACTTTACATAATCATTCTATTGTAATGTATTTTCTCTAACCATCTTAGGTAATCCACTTTTTCAGTTGCTCTATCCCTTCCTTTGTCCTCTTATGAGGAATTCTACAGTCGTATACTACAAGTAACGTTTTCTTAAATCTTAGGTGCAGAATGGCATTGCCCTGTATACCACATGGACAACCATCGCCACTCTGATCAACTTCACCCTGGTGTTGGACCTCTCTGGAGTGGCAAAGAGCACTGCAGCCACCGTGTCTCTCTGTATTCTACTGGTGGAGGTGATCGGATGGTAAGCACAGTTTAACAAAGTCTGTCTTATGAGAATCAGGCTCATCGTCTTTTGATTACATTTTTGGGCATGTGATCCAATCTCACTCGATGCATATGTTTTATTTGTTAATTATATAGACGTTACCAATGTAAATTAGACTCTCAGCACATTTGTGCATACAGCCACACACTTTCAATGTAATCGTAATGTGTTTATTGTAGGTTTGGTATTGAGAACTTCCTGCTGGATCAGCATGTGAGGTACATCCTGACTATTTACCCTGTGGTAATAATTGCTCTGGTTGGGAATGTGTTCAAGCACTACGACCCTGCAGCACCAAGCGCAAACGCTATCTTCATGGGTGAGTAGGTCTCATCTCTCAGACTAGATATCTATTACCAAGTACAACATCAACCCTTTCCTCCTAAACCTGAAAACATATTGTAGATCTGAAGGGATTGGATGGGTGTAAGCAATAGCTCCACGAGTCATGTGATAGGCTAAATGGAGTTCCCACCATATTGTTTAGACCTAACAGATTCTTTCAGATCTACAAGAAATGTCTAGCTTCGTTTTGGACGGCTCAAATCTCTTCATGTGAAACACTTAAATGTTTTAGAACCTCCCTCTCTATTCTCCGTAAATCATATTAGAAACTAATATACATGTTAAAGATAAATAGGATAATTTACTCTGTCTTCTATCACTTCCAGTTGTACTCTTGGTGGTTTCCTGTGTGCTCCTGGTGGTGCGAGTCACCTTGGTGTTCAGGAGAAATCGGAACCAGCCCCTGTACGCTGGCATGAGCCTGGAGGCTCTGATCTCGCCCAGCAGCCTGAACAAGAAGCAGAATAAGATATTCATGTAGAAGACTGGTACACACCACAATACCATCTTTTCACAAAGTGTCAAACCTTAATAAACTATAACATAACACATCTGCCTATATTAAACCATACACATTCATTATTCAGTTTGGACAAGAAGCAGATGGAAGATATTCATGTAGAATACTGGTAGTCTTCTACATAGTACAATCTGTATACGATACAAAGTGTCAAAGCCTATGCTGCCTATAAAACATATAATCCTGTATTACGCACACTCAGTATTCAAGTATTAAAATACCTGTATTCATCCAATCATAACACTCCACTACACTGTAATGCATAACACTTTCGATGTTTATAATACATGTAATAAGAAATGTTTGTACACTAATCAATGCACTGAATAATCATATAATTCCAGTATAAATAACACTTTTTTTTTTTACTTGATTCTTACTATTTTGTATTGATCTGATATATAAAAACATATTTTGCCTATCCTGTATTGATAATGATATTTTCACTTGATGAAACTATTAGTCTACACACTGAGTATGAGTAGAAAGATGGAATGCTAAAATAACATGGGATGTTAGTGTTTTATTATATGGTTTATGTGGGGCTAGGACATTTTTTCGTATGATTACATACAGTTGAAGTCGGAAGTTTACATACACCTTAGCCAAATACATTTAAACTCAGTTTTTCACAATTCCTGACATTTAATCCTAGTAAAAATTCCTTGTCTTAGGTCAGTTAGCATCACCACTTTATTTTAAGAATGAAATGTCAGAATAATAGTAGAGTGATTTATTTCAGCTTTTATTTCTTTCATCACATTCCCAGTGGGTCAGAAGTTTACATACACTCAATTAGTATTTGGTAGCATTGCCTTTAAATTGTTTAACTTGGGTCAAACATGTCGGGTAGCCTTCCACAAGCTTCCAACAAGTTGGGTGAATTTTGGCCCATACCTCCTGACAGAGTTGGTGTAACTTAGTCAGGTTTGTAGGCCTCCTTGCTCGTACATGCTTTTTCAGTTCTGCCCACAAATTGTCTATGGGATTGAGGTCAGGGCTTTGGGATGGCCACTCCAATACCTTGACTTTGTTGTCCTTAAGCCATTTTGCCACAACTTTGGAAGTATGCTTGGGGTCATTGTCCATTTGGAAGACCCATTTGCGACCAAGCTTTAACTTCCTGACTGATGTCTTGAGATTTTGCTTCAATATATACACAATTTTCCATCCTCATAATGCCATCTATTTTGTGAAGTGCACCAGTCCCTCCTGCAGCAAAGCACCCCCACAACATGATGCTGCCACCCCCGTGCTTCACGGTTGGGATGGTGTTCTTCGGCTTGCAAGCATCCCCCTTTTTCCTCCAAACATAACAATGGTCATTATGGCCAAACAGTTCTAATTTTGTTTCATCAGACCAGAGGACATTTCTCCAAAAAGCACTATCTTTGTCCCCATGTGCAGTTGCAAACCGTAGTCTGGCTTTTTTTTATGGCGGTTTTAGAGCAGTGGCTTCTTCCTTGCTGAGCGGCCTTTCAGGTTATGTCGATATAGGAGTTTTTTTGCTGTGGATGTATATACTTTTGTACCTGTTTCCTCCAACATCTTCACAAGGTCCTTTGCTGTTGTTCTGGGATTGATTTGCACTTTTCGCACCAAAGTACGTTCATCTCTAGGAGACAGAACGTGTCTCCTTCCTGAGCGGTATGACGGCTGCGTGGTCCCATGGTGTTAATACTTGCGTACTATTGTTTGTACAGATGAATGTGGTACCTTCAGGCATTTGGAAATTGTGTTTGGTGTTTGGGTTATTTCTTTTGATTTTCCCATGATGTCAAGCAAAGAGGCACTGAGTTTGAAGGTAGGCCTTGAAATACATCCACAGGTACACCTCCAATTGACTCGAATTATGTCAATTAGCCTATCAGAAGCTTCTAAAGCCATCATCTGGCATTTTCCAAGCTTTTTAAAAGGCACAGTCAACTTAGTCTATGTAAACTTCTGGTCCACTGGAATTGTGATACAGTGAATAATAAGTGAAATATTCTGTCTGTAAATAATTGTTGAAAAAATTAGTGTCATGCACAAGGTAGATGTCCTAACCGACTTGCCAAAACTATAGTTTGTTAACAAGGAATTTGTGGAGTGGTTGAAAAACTAGTTTTAATGACTCCAACCTAAGTGTATGTAAACTTACGACTTCAACTGTACATCTTTATCAGATAATGACACAGGGCTCTTTGAATGGTGAGGCTGAAACAACCGACTACAGACAAAAGTCGAGGAGAGAAGTCGGTGGAAGGTGCATCTGCGACAGGCGAAAGTCAGACACTGATGTGGTTTTCCAACAGCAAGGCTCAGTGCAACATGGTGTTGTTGCAGTTGTTTATTCAAGTTTTTCTTTGTAATTTCAACAAACTCTTCAATCCCCATATCATACACTGACATACTAAAATATGTGTTCAATATACAGTCAATGAGACAGCCTCAAATAACACATGCATTTGTATGTATCTGTAACAGTATAACTTTAGTACGTCCCCTCGCCCCGACCTCGGGCGCGAACCAGGGACCCTCTGCACACATCAACAACAGTCACCCACGAAGTTACCCATCGCTCCACAAAAGCCACGGCCCTTGCAGAGCAAGGGGAAACACTACTTCTAGGTTTCAGAGCAAGTGACGTAACTGATTGAAACGCTATTAGCGCGTACCCGCTAACTAGCTAGCCATTTCACATCTGTTACATATCCACTACACATGAATCTCTGCAACATTTGTTTCAGTCATGTCTTTGGTTACGTTTGGGTGTCAAATGATTGGTTGACAATAGAGCCTCCCACAACTCAGTCAATGGCTGCAGGATGAAGTTGATGCAGTTGACATGTAGGCGGAAGTCGAGACAATTTCTATCCCCATAATGCAACACATTTTGAAAGGAGGTGACTGACTTGACAAAAGTGAACCGTTCAAACGTGCCCACAGTCAGATATAAGTCAAATTGAAAATTATCTTGTAGTGTGAAATGAGCTGCAGAAAATAATACATATATGCCACATGATTAAATAGAAAACACAGTAATATTGGGCGTGTTAGAGCGGATGACTTTTGTCAATTTGGTGACAATCAGTGGTCAAAGAGTGCTATGTGGATAAAAATTGTCCGACTTGCGCCTACATGAAGACTGCATGAAATTGACAAAAACCAAGTGATCAAAGGTCATTCAGTTTTGACTGCAGTGGACTGCAAATTTCTGCAGTTGCTCTTCACCAACTTCATCCTGCAGCCATCACCTGCGTTGTGAGAAGCTGGATTGCCAACCAATCATTAGGGTGTTTTGTTTGACCCAAGCGAACTTTACCAAAGATTCAATCAGGAACCAAGGGGATGTGTACAATTGAATGTAATATTTGAGGCTCTCTCTCACCAACTGATACTACAATATACACCGGTGGAGGCTGCTGAGGGGAGGACGGCTCATGATAATGGCCGGAAGGGAGTATAATGGAGTGAATGTAATGGTATCAAACATGGTTTTCATGTGTTTGTTACCATTACATTCACCCCATTATACTCCATTCCAGCCATTATTATGAGCCGTCCTGCCCTCAGCAGTCTCCATTGATATACACACATATATTTTCAGTTTGTGAGTGTGTGATATGGGGGTTGGAGACTTGTTTATTTCGACATTATAAAAAATATATTTTATAAAAAATGGCAACACTGCCATGTTGCACTGAGCCTTGCTGTTGGAAAACCATCTCCCCGACTTCACACCTTGGATTTCGTCTACAGGCACATCTTCTCGGACTGCTTTCACCTTACTACTCCATCGAGAACGTTCTTTATAGCGCATGAACTTTATTAAGTTCTGCAGTGCAGTCATGTATCCTACATGTTACCTAACACACGTCCTCTTCATGTAGAAGCAGCGCAATCCTGTTCGCGGTTTTATCTTGTATCGTTTCTTATTTAATGAATTATATTGCAATATTTGGTGTTTCAGTCGAATGGTGCTCTGTAATAAGGCCATATAATGTTGCCAAACAGGTAAGATTTGTATTGCACCTGTCTACAAGAAAGTAGGATAATACAGCTTTCTTATATTCGTACATGTACGGTAGTCGGGTTAAAGGTTGATGCAAAATCGGCACGCCCCCCTGCTCAGATGCCAAGCGTATTCTTCAATACAGGAAAAATACCGATACTTTGTATTTTTGCAAATTACATTAAAGCAGCTTTTCACGATGCGTTGAGTATTTAAAGTTGGATGTAACAGGTGCATAAGTTTTTATTTTCGATAGTTTGTAAGCTACGCATAATGCTTTTGTGGTTGTCTGCTTGGTCCTTATACTTTAGTGAGTGGCCGACTGAGACTGGACACGGTAGATCGAGTATTTAATAGCCTGGTTGGCCTTTTAAGTGACTGAATTCTGGACCTTATCCAGAATGAGTTATGATTTAAATATGGACACTTATGCGCTGCGCAATTTCAAGTGGGCGTTTGTTGACAGTGCGTGTTGGTGGTGCGCGCATTGTGAACGCGAGGAGCCGTGGGATACATGTAGTGAAGAACTGAAAAGTATTCAAAATTAGGTCTGAATTTAGTTGATAATGGACCGAATTTAAACTGGACCATTGGCTAGCTACATGGTTTCCAATTCTGGATAAAAGGCTGCCTGCCAATTGCGTCAAGTGACAGCTCCACTTCTAAGAACTTCACCTTTGTAGTGACTATTATCACATTCCAAATGCATTGATCTTTAAGAACTGGATCCAGTTGTCCAATTTCAACCACACCATTCAGCTGTCACAACGTGTCAACAATATTATGTTAGAAACTGCAATAGGCTGCTAAAATGTTACTATTTTTAGACAGCTGAAATATGTTGTTGATGGCTGGTGACATATTACATTTTTTTTCAACAGGAGGTTCTCGGAAAAAGAAAATCCATATCATCATCCCCTGTACAGTAAAGGACGACCTATATAGGCAAAGTCAAAATGTCCCTCCAGGCAAAACAAGTCAGAGTCTTGGTCCTCAACGATATGGAACAGCTGGGAAGGACACTCTTCCGCCTGGACCAAGGTACCTGGACATTATTTCCATTTTTATGCATGCCTTAGGCTACAATGGTATTGATTAATTGAGAATGAGAATAACGTGACAGTTAAGGTGGTATTTAAACATGAGACGTGTAGCAATATTTGCTAGTGTGCTATTTCTATAGATAGCCCATGGGGACTGGGGAGTGTGGTTGCAGGCAAACACAGACATGTCCCTCCCTGTATTGTTGCATTGCAGTTTTTGAACATTTTCTTGTTCTTGTGAGGTGAGAGTGTTGCCTTTTTAGTTTAATATAGACCAAATTATTGCATGAATTGCATCTGTTGGTCATCCAAGATTTCCAGTATGCAAAAGCATCAACGTTTTCTAGATAACACTCACGTTATACATGATCAATAATAGCCTCATCCCAGCCATTATTAATTTTAATTCAATGATATCTGGTAACATGATACTATTATGAGACAAAGCCAACATAGTTTGCTTCCTTAAGAAGAGATTCTGGTTTAGATGATTCGAATAATCTTGTTCATTGTCTAAATTATATGCATAAACCACAACTACAGTTGCACAACAACAACAGGAAATAGTGGCGATCCAGTATCACTCCACTTCTCCAGATGAGCAACTGCAGCGTTGCAGTCTCAACCATACTTGATAAGGCAGCTGCTGCTGAGCTTATCAGCAGAATCTATTTTCAGAGATCAGACAACTCATTGTTATTCCTATATCTATCAATAACTTATAGTCTAGGGCAGGGATGGGCAACTTTAAAGGGGTGGGGGCCACAAAAAATCTGAACTCATCGCGGGAGGGGGCCGCAGTGGCTCTCGGGTCTGCGTACCTACCCACATTCATACCCACACATGCAGTCAGAGCCGGCCCTAAGTGAAGTATTTTGTTGTCCCCCCCCCCCCCCCCCCCCCCCCTCTTGACAGTGGAGAGAAGAACTTGAAGTATTAGAGTTCATTTCTGCAATTGTACATAGTTTGCCATGCGACAGTTGTGATTTTGAAATGTTCGAACTCATTTCATGGAATTCTACTCGTTTTGCCATGGTGGCGGCGAGAAAAATGTGCCGCCCATCCCTGGTCTATGGCAACTAGACTTTAAGGGGTGGTTTAGCAGATTAAGGGGTGCTTTCCTCAGATTAAGCCAAGTACTAGACTGAAAAGCAAGCTCAATGGAGAGTTGAAGATTATTTTTAGTCCGGAACTAGGCAAAATATGTGTCTGGGAAACTGGTCCCAAATTTGTTAGCTGGTTCATTAATAGCAATGTGCAAAATCTCCTTTCTCGCATTTTTGGAGAATGAGTAGCAAATGTTAGTTGAAACGGATTGTAATCCGTTAGTGGTGCATTCAAAAGCATGGCGAAAGGGGGGACGTAACTTGATCCATGTGCCTTGCAGCATACAATCATAGAAATGTATTGTATGCTCAGGCCTGTTTGTACTATATGTTTCTTCTAAGGCTTTGAGCTCCAGTTCCGTCTGGGCCCTACTCTCCAGGGAAAACATGTGCATGTGCACACTAACTACCCTGCCCTGGGGGAACACTTTGACCGTCACACCTTCCAGGCCCTGGACTGGCACAACCCCATGGGAAGAGAGGACGACTCTGACAAGTTTTGCACCCTAGACCTACAGATCGCTGGATCATACCAATACTACTTTGGTCACGGGTGAGAGTTAAGCACTATTGTAATAGAGACCAGTATTCATATTGCATTTCTACATGAGCCACAACATCACTGAGTAACTATAGCTTCATGTTGTATGTTCAAGTTGGACCATTGTCCAAATTGTCTTCATATAATAATTTATTGTCCTTATATAATGCTTGATATCACCACTATAAGTAAATATTCTACATGTTTTCACCCCCAGCCATGAGGAGAAGTCAGGCGGTGGCTACATAGTGGTGGACCCAGTGCTGCGTGCCGGTGCTGACAACCACCACGTCCATCTGGACTGTATCACCATCCAGACCTACCTGTCCAAATGCCTGGGACACCTGGATGACTGGCCAGCCAGACTGAGGGTGGCCAAGGAGTCTGGTGAGAGAGAAGGGTGACGTCTTTATGCCAGCCTGCCTTTACGTGTACTTCTCTTCCATCCTTGTCCTGGAGGGATGTCTAGTCTGTGTAGAGCTTTAATTGTTCCAACCCAGGACTAGAATACCTGATTCAACTTATCAACTAGTCATCAACTAAATTAGATGTACAGTATTAGGTGTGTTATGCCTGCAGTTTTCCTGGATCAAGAGCGAAGAATTGTCTTGTAAGTCCGTCATCTCACCAGGAAGTTTGAATCCCATTTAACAGGTTTGGCAGAATTTGTTTTAGGTCACCTACGGACACCAGTTTAGTTCATGATTCCAAGTCAATGTTTACACTACATTTTCATCTTGTCATTTTGCAATATCCCAGGCTTGTCCTCACTAGACAATAGAAAGAGGGTTAGTTTAATCATTAACAAGCTGGTTCCAAAATGCATACTGTATGTAGTAGTAATAACCGTACATGCATTAAAGTGAAATGGAAAGGGTAGCTATCATGCCATGCGAGGATGCCATTCCCTGAGTTTTTCGTGTGAAACTTAATCAACTAAGTAAACTGAGGACATTTAGCTCCAATGCTTGGATATTAACAAATGCATTTTGTTTGTTTCACAGGCTACAACATGATCCACTTCACCCCACTACAGACTCTAGGGAATTCCAGGTCCTGCTACTCCCTAGCTGACCAACTAAGCCTGAACCCAGAGTTTTCACCACCGGGAAAGAACTACACCTGGACAGAAGTGGGAGATTTGGTGCAGAAACTGAAGAAAGAGTGGAATATGATCTGTATCACTGACGTGGTCTACAATCACACAGGTGTGCGTGTGTAGGTGGGACGTGGGGTGAACGTGTGCCTGTGCGTGTGTCTCCCTCTGTTTGGTTGAAGGATCATTGCAACAGCTGCGTATTAGGTTAGAGATGTTGCGTCACAGTCAGTAACTGTGAGGCCATACCTGAAGAGCAGTTCCTCTCAAAGTCCAGAGAAAAAGTACCAGCATTGTCAAAGAGCCAGGCAGGTCTCACAATTCATAGTTTAGCAGTCTTATATCCTTAAATAACCTCTACATCTACAACATTTTTAAAGTCCCACTCTAGCCAATGTTTGCATACTGCATGTCTCTTACTGAATGTAGACTAGGGAAAGGTCACTAGGAAAAGGCCACAGTGTCTAAAATAATGACGAGTCATGGTCCTCGAGTCTAGAGCGAGCTTTAAAGATGAGTGGCGTGTTAAAAATACCCTCCCTAGATAATTCTGCACCACTTGGTCATGGCTGCTGGTGAACCCAGTCTGTGTGTGTGCAGCCCTGCAGCCAAGCTGTTGCATAACAGAATCTATGTGACTAGCATGCTAAGTTAAAAGAGAGAATGCTTTCGCTGACTTAAGCTCCTATTGATTAGATGTGTTTTGAATAGAACCTGTGTCAAAGTGGCTCCTTGCCATTGGTTCAGCGGTGGTTTCTTTTGTCTTCAGTGTTTGAGTGTGGGGTTTGCGTGGAGGTAGTTCAGTTGTTTTTCTATTGTCTACTAGTTTCTATTCAGGGCAGTTGTATCCTTTATGGTTTACAAGTGTCTGTAATAAGGTTCAGTGTACTGTAGGTAGCCTGCTTCAGAAACCTAGGTAAGGCTTGGAGAGGATGAGGTCTTGAGAGCAGCACTCTATGGCCAAGACCCAGTATTGTGAAAGGTCAGATGGTCAGAGAAACCTTATCTCCATGGCAGCTTAAAGGCCATGTGCTGACTGATGTCCAGAAACCTGCTGAACTCTATGGTCTGTGGTCAGTGCAGCTTACAATGATGTACCAATGGGTCTGCGCTGCTGTGATATGATGTAACACTCTGAAATGGTTACCTATGTTAGAGTTCCCCTTTTCTATCATATGTGTGCATATTATAAACAGGTTAGAATGTGTATTATCTGAGAAATAACCTAGATCAAAAGTGAACATTTTCAGTGTTTACATAAAAACAACATATTTTTAATGCAAAAAAAAAAGGGTCTAGGGTTTATTCGAGTGAAGAGATACCGCTGCCATTTTGGTCATGTGCCCAACGATTATCCTACCACTGATAGAACGTTAGTTCTCAGGGAGTGTCTGCATAGAATCAATGAACCTTCATTCCCCTCTGTAATATTCCTTGACAAAGGCCTCAATGTCCTCCATAACTGAGAATTTCAGTGTGGTAACTGTTGCTTTGTGCGCTTCCCCTGCCTGTGCAGCCGCCAACAGCCCGTGGATCAAGGAGCATCCTGAGTGTGGCTACAACCTGGTCAACTCCCCCCACCTGAGGTCAGCCTGGGTCCTGGACCGGGCCATATGGCACATGACCTGCAACATGGCTGACGCTAAGTACGCTGCTATGGGCCTCCCCGCCCAGGTCCAAAACGAGGGGCACCTCAATGTGAGTGTCTGAGGTTTACTTTCTCAGCTAGGATTGTGAAATTCCAACCTTCCCAACATTCCCATGTTTAAAAAAAATAAAATAATAAATAAATAAATAAATAAAAAATCCTGGTTGAAGGATTCTTGGAATCAGGAGGGAATAAGCAGGAGGGTTTCCTCAAACCGGGAACTTAAAGGCCCAGTGCAGTCAAAAATGTGATATTTCTGTGTTTTATATATATTTCCACACTGAGGTTGGAATAAAATTGGGAAAAAGATGATAATCCAGTTTTAGTGTAAGAGCTGTTTGAAGAGACTGCCTGGCATTTCAGCCTGTTTTGGTGAGATGGAGTTTTGGCCTGCCTGGTGACATCACTATGGAGTAAATTTGTCAATAGACCAATAAGAAAGAGTTACAAATCTCTCTACCAATAACATATAGTTTTCAGTTTCCCCTCTCCACTCAGACCACTCCCAGACAGTCCTAGCAAAATTCTTACTTGAGAAATTGCTATTTTCTAACAAGCTATTTCTTTTTTACAATTTAAATGAAAACAACCACAGTGCTTAATTGTTATCCAGAAATGATTTGATATTGAGTTAAAAATGGCTGCATTGGACCTTTAAGGAAAGCTTACTTAATTTTTGTTCCCTGGCAACAGCACTATAATGGTAGTCTAGAGTTTTTCCTGGTCATGTCAGATGTGGTCAGGAAAAACTCCAGGGCCTTATACATAACACCTCGTTCGGTTTGTCTTAATGAAATTGTGAGCTCCTTTTGTGAAGACCTAAACCTTTATTTTTTTGTTTTACCTCCCTAAGGCGATCCGCAATGTTTTGTGGGAGCAGGTGTTCCCCAAGGTCAAGCTGTGGGAATTCTTCCAGGTCAAAATCGAGAGCACTGTGGAGGAGTTCAGGACCCTGCTCACAGAAGGTGAGAGCATTCAACTGAGCACTGTTTTTATCTTTCTGTTCATGACATCTGCGGTTACGGTTTGCTATGGTGTACACTAATGAATATACCTTTGATTTATAAACACCTTATGTCAGAGTGTTGTTCAAAAGAGTAACCATCTCCTCTTCTCATGAGCTCCACCTGTCCAAACTAGAGGTCGACCGATTAATCGGAATGGCCGATTAATTAGGGCCGATTTCAAGTTTTCAATCGGAAATCGGTAATTTTGTACGCCGATTTTTATTTATTTATATATATATATATATATATAATATATATATATTTTTTTACACCTTTATTTAACTAGGCAAGTCAGTTAAGAACACATTCTTATTTTCAATGACAGCCTAGAAACGGTGGGATAACTGCCTTGTTCAGGGGCAGAAAGACAGATTTTTACCATGTCAGCTCAGGGATTCAATCTTGCAACCTTACGGTTAACTAGTCCAACGCTCTAACCACCTGCCTCACGAGGAGCCCGCCTGTTACGCGAATGCAGTAAGAAGCCAAGGTAAGTTGCTAGCTATCATTAAACTTATCTTATAAAAAACAATCAATCAATCAATAATAATCACTAGTTATAACTACACATGGTTGATGATATTACTAGTTTATCTATCGTGTCCTGCGTTGCATATAATCGATGCGGTGCGCATTCGCGAAAAAGGACTTGTTCCTCCAACATGTACCTAACCATAAACATCAATGCCTTTTAAAAAATCAATACATAGAAGTATATATTTTTAAACCTGCATATTTAGCTAAAACAAATCCAGGTTAGCAGGCAATATTAACCAGGTGAAATTGTGTCACTTCTATTGCGTTCATTGCACGCAGAGTCTATATATAGGGTATATGGGGTATATAGGGTATATGCAACAGTTTGGGCCGCCTGGCTCATTGCGAACTAATTTGCCAGAATTTTACGTAATTATGACATAACATTGAAGGTTGTGCAATGTAACAGGAATATTTAGACTTATGGATGCCACCGTTAGATAAAATACGTAACGGTTCCGTATTTCACTGAAAGAATAAACGTTTTGTTTTTGAAATGATAGTTTCCGGATTCAACCATATTAATGACCTAAGGCTCGTATTTCTGTGTTATGTTATAATTAAGTCTATGATTTGATAGAGCAGTCTGACTGAGCGGTGGTAGGCAGCAGCAGGCTCGGAAGCATTCTTTCAAACAGCACTTTCGTGCGTTTGCCAGCATCTATTGCGCTGTTTATGACTTCAAGCCTATCAACTCCCGAGATTAGGCTGGTGTAACCGATGTTAAATGGCTAGCTAGTTAGCGGGGTGCGCGCTAATAGCGTTTCAAACGTCACTCGCTCTGAGACTTGGAGTAGTTGTTCCCCTTGCTCTGCATGGGAAACGCTGCTTCGAGGGTGGCTGTTGTCGATGTGTTCCTGGTTCGAGCCCAGGTAGCGGCGAGGAGAGGGATGGAAGTTATACTGTTACACTGGCAATACTAAAGTGCCTATAAGAACATCCAATAGTCAAAGGTATATGAAATACAAATCTTATAGAGAGAAATAGTACTATAATTCCTATAATAACTACAACCTAAAACTTCTTACCTGGGAATATTGAAGACTCATGATAAAAGGAACCACCAGCTTTCATATGTTCTCATGTTCTGAGCAAGGAACTTAAACTTTAGCTTTCGTGTTCATTCAGTATTGTTGTAATTGTCATTATTACAAATACATTTTAAAAATCGGCCGATTAATCGGTATCGGCTTTTTTGGTCCTTCAATAATCGGTATCGGTGTTGAAAAATCATAATCGGTCGACCTCTAGTCCGAACAGTGACCGTGTATCGATTCGCATGAGAAGTAGAGCCAAGTCACAGTCAAACAGACACCTACCTCCACCTCAGTGGGAGTTTGTCCATGTCTGATGTGAAACAAATGACTCCATAAAAAATAAATTATATAAATGAGGAGAATTTGCAAAAGTGTTGTTGATTTATCATTTTCCAATGTTCCTTTTTTGGCAGCTATAATTTCTCAGTCAGAGAAATTGTGTTTTGGTATTGAGGATATGCTTGAATGTGTTGGTATTGAAGTCATTTATGTGTTGTGGTATTATGTGATTGGACTCAGGAGCAAAACCAGACCAGAAGAAGACTGGGGGTAAACAGGGACTTAAGATCATCCAGGACCCCATGTTCAGACGGTTCGGAAATAAAGTGGATATGGACTCTGCACTAGAGACCTTTGTGCCTCACAGGTGTGTGTGTGTGTGTGTGTGTGTGTGTGTGTGTGTGTGTGTGTGTGTGTGTGTGTGTGTGTGTGTGTGTGTGTGTGTGTGTGTGTGTGTGTGTGTGTGTGTGTGTGTGTGTGTGTGTGTGTGTGTGTGTGTGTGTGTGTGTGTGTGATCATGATGAACCGATGGTCATGACTTAACATGAGTTTGAGTAGATTCTCTTGAATGAATCGATCCCCAAATCTATAACCAAGTCTCATCCTGCACATTGTCGATTCTTTGTCCCTGTCCAGCCGCAGTCCTCAAGCCATTCTGGAGGCCTGTAACTGGCTGTGGGGGAGATTGGAGGAGATCAATAAAGAGCAGTACCAGCAGATGTTACACCACCAGGAGCAGGTAGGACACACTCCCGCCACCCCCAGCAGTAGCTCTGGTATGTTCCATACGTGTTTCTGGGTAATGTAGTCCGTCCATTTTACAATTCTTTGTTCTGCTTATTCTTTTTCAAACAGGCTGCTAACTGCATCGTGGGAAATGTAGTTTATGAGCGCCTGGCTGACCACGGGCCCAAGCTGGGCCCCGTCACCAGGAAAGACCCTATTGTTACCAGGTATGCTGTGTGTGCTGACTGTATGTAGTTTTTAAAAGGCTTGACTAATTAGTTCACTCACATTAATATAAAAACAGATTTAGAAACAGGGTCTAGAGTATTAGGACTGTAATGTCAAAGAAGGAGATTAACTTTATTTCCTGGCATTGAAAAAACGGGGAGTTCCATCTGTGACATCAGCGATTATTTCATGCTAAGCTTATTTAAACAGGAGTGCCTTCCTTAGAGCCTTAGCAGCATGCACATCTAAATACAATTTGGGTCATTTGTTTACACATCTAATTCTGGATACAAATAAATAAATTATTTTGTATGTTGACAGATACTTCACCTTCCCATTCGAGGAGAAAAGCCTGGAGGATGACCTGACAATGATGGACCAGCCAGACAAGGCCCGTCACTTCCTGGCTCACAACGGCTGGGTGATGGGAGATGACCCTCTTAGGAACTTTGCTGAGCCAGGTCCACACGTTTTATTTTACATTCATTCATTCCTACCCATTGTGCCGGCTGGCACTTAGGCAGCAACAAAATAATCTTCACTTCTGACGATTTCTCCACTGTGCCCCAGCTCTGGGGATGTTGGAGCTCAGTCAATTGTTTTAAATTATAATAATTCAAACGTGTGCTTTTATCTAGAACAACTTACAATAAGCACATTCAGCTAAGGAAGATATAACTTTACGCTCACTCTTTTCTTCAGGGCAAAGACCAGTGTCTCTCTATGGGTCAATGACACGCAAACAGTGTAGCGATGCGTGAACTAGTCACTCTGATTAAGAACAACTGCTTTCTTACCAAACATATTTAGCCTAAGTGATATATGAATATAAAGAAACATTTTTAGTTCAGACTTTAGAAACAAAAAGCTGGAAATAGTGATGCTGGTTCTGTGGTAACCTGATCATTCCACAAGGGGGAGCTAAAGGCCAAGTCTCTGAGAATTTAAAGATAACAAATGCCTCCATCTTTCCAGGCTCCAACGTGTACATCAGGAGAGAGTTGATCTGCTGGGGCGACAGTGTCAAACTTCGCTACGGCAACAAGCCCGAGGACTGTCCCTACCTGTGGGCCCACATGCAGAAGTACACAGAGATCACGGCCAAGCACTTCGCTGGGGTCCGCCTGGACAACTGTCACTCCACCCCTCTGCATGTCGCTGAGGTACTGTACACAATTCCATTCAGTCTGAGCCATTGAGTTTGTTATTACAATCCATGTAGGCCATACTATCTATGAAACCCAGAACGTTACTGTATGGCCAATTAATACGATTCAGGTATCTTCCAAGATAATTGATACGGTTGATGTATGAGTAAAGTTAGTGATAATTCGCTGTAAAGTGACAAAACAATGTCATTACTGAAACCACTCTCCTTCCGTAGCACATGCTGTCTGCAGCCAGGGCGGTCAGGCCCAACCTGTATGTAATCGCTGAGCTCTTTACGGGCAGCGAACTCATTGACAATGTGTTTGTTAACCGCCTGGGGATAACCAGTCTTGTCAGAGGTACCGGACATTGACATGTATTAGATACAGCACTGGAGTGGTGTGGGTTAAATCCCAGGTTACACTTTATTTGACGTATCTGGTGTTTACTAGACATTCCATTGAAAATGTTTATTTAAATGACATAATAATTGCATTATTGAGATTTAATTGAAAAACAGATATATTTGTAACATCTGGTACCAGTTTCTTCAAAGCATATACCAGAAAGTATCGTTGGTTACAACATCATTTTTGAGTAAACACCAAATACCATCTTAGGACTGTAAAATAAAGTGTTACCAAAAAACGTTTTGTTTTGGCATGACACTAAATCTAGTCTCTGTTTTTGTCTTTTTCTGTGTGTCTCTCTAATATCTCCCATTTACAACCCTCATTTCATCATTCCTATACCTCACTTTACATACTATCTCGCTCTCTGCTAAACATTTTTGCATTAAACATATCACCTTTCTTTTACTCCTGGTCTAAACACCTCATTGACCTTTATCATTGGCGTCCTCCTCACCCCTTTATCGGTTCCCTTCTCATATTTCTGTCTCTTTGTTTGGTTTGGTGTTTGGCATGTTTTCTTTTGAACCTTGAACCCCCCCATGACCCCTCTTCCATACTAACCTGCTTTCCTGCTTAGCTTCGCCGTACTTCCCTACATTTCGACTTCTTCTCCCTCTCCCTCTCCTTCCTCTACCCCCACCCTCTCTGTGCTTTAACCCACCGTTGACTGACCTGTGGATGTGGACATGTAGTACATGTTGGACGTGGCTCGTGTGTTGAGGCCCAGTCTGTACGTGGTGGCTGAGCTGTTCACGGGCAGCGAGGACCTGGACAATGTCTTTGTGACTAAGCTAGGCATTACCTCGCTCATCAGAGGTAGGATTGCACACCACTAGCTTGGTCCCAGAATGGTTTGTGCCGTCTTGCCAACTCCTTTGGTTCTTGTCTTTAATGACCATAGGAGTTGGTAAGACACCCCAAACAGATCTGAGACCAGGTTAACGCATCACTGCATCTGTGAATGAAACATTGTACCAACGGGCGTTCTCAATTCCTGCATGTTTACACCATTGTGTGTGATTGAAAAGACTACAAACTAATACAGTGGTGTAACTGTGAACCCCTCCCTCTCCCTCCCTTCCTGGCCCCTCCAGAGGCAATGAGTGCAGGGGACAGTCACGAGGAGGGCAGACTTGTGTACAGGTACGGAGGGGAGCCCGTCGGGGCCTTCGTCCAGCCCAGCCTCCGCCCCCTGGTGCCCAGCATCGCCCACGCCATGTTCCTGGACGTCACCCATGACAACGAGTGCCCCATCCAGGTACTTTATTCTTAGCCTATCCTTGAGTTCCGCTATTCAGGTACATCACAGTGTTATAGTGGCCATTGCTATTTCATTGCTGTAAATAAAATATCTAGGCACTATTTCAATATGCACAATAGCTGGCGTACTACTGCTTAGAATGAAGAAATTATATTGTCCATGCATTCTAAGTGGAATGCTATTGTGTGCATTGCAGGAAAGTTCTCCTGCAACAAGGTGATCTGTAGGGGCTTCACCCTGTTGAGAGCCTGGTTGATTTCAGTATGAACTTTTGGTTTAATTCCAGTACAATATGAAACTCCAGTGAGGTGTGTGTGCTCTCTCCATGTTCACTCTCTGGGAACATTTCCCCTAGTGGGAAAAAAAAAAGACAACCACAAACCTTGGTGTGTGTCAATTCCTTTGTTGTTGTCTATGTTCCAGCTCCGCTCTGCGTATGACTCGCTCCCCAGTTCTGCCATCGTCTCAATGGCCTGCTGTTGCTCTGGCAGCACCAGGGGATATGATGAGATGGTGCCTCACCAGGTAACTCTCACACCTTTTCTTGGTCATAACAGTATAATGACTTTTAGACAGATATTTGTATATCTTAAATGCATATACACCACTATAGCGTCACAATATCTTAAATCACTTTAAGTATAAAACCAAGGAGTTTAGAATGATGGTAACTAGTTACCCCTGGTATCATATGTAGAGCTTCAGGAAAGGAGATTTATAACTGCAACATTTCTCTCCGGCCCATAGCAACATTTGTAGAATTGCAGGAAATTATGTTTAAAACTGCAAAATGTTCTCTACGCCAATATGAGGGGTGTGAATATTTTTTGTTGTTTTTTAAAATCTTTATTTAACTAGGCAAGTCAGGTAAGAACAAATTCTTATTTACAATGATGCCTAGGAACAGTGTGTTAACTGCCTTGTTCAGGGGCAGAACAACAGATTTTTACCTTGTCAGTTCGGGGACTAGTAACTCTTTCGGTTACTAGTCCAACGCTCTAACCACTAGGCTACCTGCCGTGGGGGTTTGTTACTATGCCGATTTAAATGACAATATCCATCCGGACCTTTGCCATCTAGGAAATTTGTGGGACTGGACCTTCTCAAATAGTACTTGAGTACCGCTGCCTGGACTAGGCTCTTTAGTGACCATCTCCTGCCTGGACTAGACTCTTTAGTGAACATCTCTCCTGCCTGGACTAGACTCTTTAGTGACCATCTCCTGCCTAGACTCTTTAGTGAACATCTCTCCTGCCTGGACTAGACTCTTTAGTGACCATCTCCCCTGCCTGTCTGCCTGTAGATCTCAGTGGTCAAGGAGGAGCGTTTCTACCCCAAGTGGAACCCTGAAGCCAAGGCCTCGTCACCCGGGGAGGTCAACCTGAAGACGGGTATCATCGCTGGCAAGCTGGCCCTCAACAAAATGCACCAGGAACTGGCTTCCAAGGGCTTCAACCAGGTGGGTGTGTGGGGGAATGGGTGTTCGTCTGACTCAATCCCAAACCAATTCCTCGCCCATATCCATAGTCCTTTTGAATGGGTATTGGCAACATGGTGAATGGTAATTGTAGACTGGATTAAATAGATATGGCATAGCAGTTACTCCTATTTAGTCCTTTGACGTGTGAAGAGTCGTCGATAATAACCAAAGGATCATTTTAGCATTGGCCCTCTTCAGTATTCAGGTCAGTATGTGTGTGTGAATGTGGAAATGTATTTGCCTGATAAAAGTTGTTTGTAACACTGCTTGTCCCCTGGCCCTCTCCTAGGTGTACGTTGACCAGGTGGACGAGGACATTGTGGCGGTGACGCGTCACTGTCCCAGCACCCACCAGTCTGTGGTGGCCGTGTGTCGCACTGCCTTCCACAACCCCAAACACCACCAGTACAGGAAGGAGGTTCCACCCATGTTTATCCCTGGTGTGATGCTTCACTGTTACCATAAACAGGACACTGTCCTCAGAATGGGTTATCTATAGAAATACAATTATAGTTGTGGCCTATGTCATTCATCTTCAGAACTCTAGAATGTGCTGATAATGGCAGCCATCTTAGTCAGGGATTATTTAAAACCAGTATAATTGGAGAAAAAAAATGTCAAGAGAGGCACAGGAGAACTCTACTGACCTGGATGCACCTACTATTTTAACACAATCCCCTTCATCTCTCTCCATTTCCAGGTAAAATTGAGGAGGTCATTCTGGAGGCGCGTATCATTGACCGGCAAGCCGGCACCTACAAGAAATGCGAGAAGTACATCAACGGCATGCCGGAGTACACCGTGGAGATTAAGGAGCACATCCAGGTAGTGTGACGCTAGGAACGTGGGTAATAATTAGTTGTTTAGGCCTCCTGTCACAATGGGCTTGAGCAGTAAAGATCGCCTTGTGACAAATATTTCCTCTCAATCCAAACAAATCCATTTTCAGACTGGGTCTTGAAAAACAAGAAGCTTCAGTGGCATCTGGTTACATTTCACAAGCTGGTATTGTGTCTATATTCTGTCTGGAATGTTTGTCAGTTTCTATTGAATGCCATTTAGTTCACTGTGCATTTAGAAAAGATTCAGACCCCTTAACTTTTTCCACATTTTGTTACGTTACAGCCTTATTCTAAAATTAATGAAAAATAAAATCCTCCTCAATCTACACACAATATTTGGTTATATAGACCAGCAAAAGCCGATTCATAATTGTCCTCTCCTCTCAATCGCCCATTGTGGACCTTCATACTGTTTTATGTGGTAGTGAAACATTATTCACCCCTGGTCTTCTGTGTCCCCTGTCACCCCAGCTGAAAGATAGTGGTGTTGTAAAACACGCAGGCGTGACGTCTAAGGGCAGCAGTGAGTTTGTCCAGGAGATCATCTTCGAGCGCCTCACCCCTGGCAGCGTCATCGCCTTCAGGTCAGAGGTCATGATGAGCAGACCAATATATACACCCATTAAATAGAATTTCAAAGCATGTCTACTGTAACACACACCAATGAGGGATATTCTCTGGACAGTTTGTCCCCCTATTGTACACTGTTGTTTAGCCCCTATTGTCCACTCACAACTCACAGATAATACTGTTGACTCTGCACCCCTTCGATAGCTCAGTTGGTAGAGCAGAGGACTGTAGGTAAATAGCAGTGGTCCTTAGGTCGCTGGTTCAAATCTGTCTCGAAGGAAGAAACCTTACCCTCTAGCTTTTGGCTGACTTCATGGCAGTAATCCAGGAGTCTCTCCAGCCTTGAAGAGCCTGTACAGTATGTCTCCTAGCCTGGCCCAAAATCGGTTAGGTTGGGGGATTGTGGACGCCAGGTCATCTGATGCAGCACTCATCACTCTCCTTCTTGGTAAAATAGCCATTACACAGCCTGGAGGTGTGTTGGATCATTGTCCTGTGGAAAAACAAATGATAGTCCCAGTAAGCCCAAACCAGATGGAATGGCGTATCACTGCAGAATGCTGTGGTAGCCATGCTGGTTAAGTGGGCCTTGAATTCTAAATAAATCACAGACTGTGTCACCAGCAAAGCACCCCCACACCATAACACATCGTCCTCCATGCTTTTTGGAACAAACCACTCGATTTTGTCTCTGCGTTATATTGGCATCGAACATGTCACCCTCCCTAGGAGAGGGGTTGACCTCAACAATTTATTGTTAAAACGAGAGGCTGCCTGGATCTTTAACTTAAAGACCGTTGCTCTCTTCGGTCTCAACGTAGACTTTGATCTGAAGCTATTCTTATGATTATTGTGACTTTTGCCATTTGTAATTGTTTGTAAGCTTGTGTTGTCTAAAATGAATCTATGATCGTATGCAATCAATTTGTATTTTGTATGCTGTTCTTTGTATGCCATTTTAATATTTGAGAATTAACCAATGATATTAGGCCATACTTGGCCATGATTACGACACCTGTGTGTCTTTTGACACTATATAAACGAGTCACCCTGCAGTGTTTGTGATTATACCCTGATGAAGACAGCTTGCCTGTCGAAACGTTAAGTGTGAAATACACATGCAGAGATCATCCGTTCACCCACAGCATCTCACAAAGACATTGCGGTTGGAACCAAAAATCTCCAATTTGGACTCCAGACCAAAGGACAAATTTCCACCAGTCTAATGTCCATTTCTTGTGTTTGTTGGTCTAAGCAATTCTCTTATTACTATTGGTGTCCTTTAGTAGTGGTTTCATTTCAGCATTTTGACCATGAAGGCCTGATCACCGCAGTTTCCTCTGAACATTTGATGTTGAGATGTGTTTGTTACTTGAACTCTGTGAAGCATTTATTTGGGCTGCAATTTCTGTGGCTGGTAACTCTAATGAACTAATCCTCTGCAGCAGAGGTAACTCTGGGTGTTCCATTCCTGTGGCGGTCCTCATGAGAGCCAGTTTCATCATAGCGCTAGATGGTTTTTGCGACTGCACCTGAAGAAACTTTCAAAGTTCTTTATGTTCTGTATTGACTGGCCTTCATGTCTTAAAGTAATGACGGACTGTGGTTTCTCTTTGCTTATTTGAGCTGTTCTTGCCATAATATGAACTTGGTCTTTTACCAAATAGGGATATCTTCTGTATACCTTGTCACAACACAACTGATTGGCTCAAACACATTAAGAAGGAAAGAAATTCCAAAATTAACTTTTAAGAAGGCACACCTGTTAATTGAAATGCATTCCAGGTGATTACCTCATGAAGCTGGTTGAGAGAATGCCAAGAGTGTGCAAAGCTGCCATCAAGGCAAAGGGTGGCTATTTGAAGAATCTCAAATATAAAATATTTTTGATTTGTGTAACACTTTTTTGGTTACTACATGATTCCATATGTGTTATTTCATAGTTTTGATGTCTTCACTATTAAAGAAAAACCCTTCAATGAGTAGGTGTTCTAAAACTTTTGACTGGTAGGGTATATGTGTTTCCCTCACCAGGGTGAGTCTGGACCCTAAGGCCCAGGAGCTGGTGGGAGTCATCAGACATCACCTGATCCAATTCAGCCCCAAGTACAAGCCTGGCAGTCTGCCTGACCAGCACACACCAACCATACTGGAGACACCACTGGCACAGTGAGTATACATCACACAAAAACACGCAAATGTACTGTTACACACACTGCATTGCAAACACATACAGTGCATTCATGAAAGTTATCAGGCTTCACTTTTTCCACATTTTGTTACATTACAGCCTTATTCTAAAATGGATTAAACCATTTTTTTTCTGCGTCAATCTACACACTACCCCATAATGACAGCGAAAACAGGTTTTTAGAAATTTTTGCAAATGTATTAAAAAGAAAAAACATAAATATCACATTTACATAAGTATTTGCTATGAGACTCAAAACTGAGCTCAGGTGCATTGTGTGTCCGTTGATCATCCTTGAGATGTTTCTAGAACTTGATTGGAGTCCACCTGTGGTACATTCAATTGATTGGACATGATTTGGTAAGGCACACACCTGTCTATGTAAGGTTCCACAGTTGACAGCGCATGTCAGAGCAAAAACCAATGCATGAGGTTGAAGGATTTGTCCGTGGAGATCCAAGACAGGATTGTGTAGAGGCACAGATCTGGGGAAGGGTACCAAAAAAGTTCTGCAGAATTGAAGGTCCCCAAGAACACTGTGGCCTCCATCATTCTTAAATGTAAGAAGTTTGGAGACTCTTCCTAGAGCTGGCTGCCTGGCCAAACTGAGCAATCAGGGGAGAATGGCCTTGGTCAGGGGGGTGACCAAGAACCTGATGGTCACTCTGACAGAGTTCCTCGTATGGAGGTAGAAGAAACTTCCAGGAGGACAACCATCTCTGTAGCACTCCACCAATCAGGCCTTTATGGTAGAGTGGCCAGACAGAAGCCACTCCTCAGTAAAAGTCACATGACATCCCGCTTGGAGTTTACCAAAAGGAACCTAAATGACTCTCAGACCATGAGAAACAAGATTCTCTGGTCTGATGAAACCAAGATTTAACTCTTTGGCCTGAATGCCAAGCGTCCCGTCTGGAGGAAACCTGGCACCATCCCTACGGTGAAGCATGGTGGTGGCAGCATCATGCTGTGGGGATGTCTTTCAGCAGCAGGGACTGGGAGACTAGTTAGGATCGAGGGAAAGATGAACGGAGATGAAAACCTGCTCCAGAGCACTCAAGACCTCAGACTGGGGACAACAAAAATGGCTGTGCAGCGATGCTCCCCATCCAACCTGACAGAGCTTGAGAGGATCTGCAGAGAAGAATGGGAAAAACTCCCCAAATACATGTGCCAAGCTTGTAGTGTCATACCCAAGAAGACTCAAGGCTGTAATCGCTGCTTAAACAAAGTATTTTTTATTTATTTATTATTTCACCTTTATTTAACCAGGTAGGCCAGTTGAGAACAAGTTCGTATTTACAACTGCAACCTGGCATGGGTATAGGGTACTGAGTATAGGGTCTGAATACTTATGTAAATGTGTTATTTCAGTTATTCAAAATCTGGTTTTGCTGTGCCATTATGGGGTATTGTGTGTAGATCGATGAGGGGGGGGGAACTATTTAATCAATTTTAGAATAAGGCTTTAACGTAACAAAATGTGGAAAACTGAAGGTCTGAATACTTTCCGAATTCACTCACCAAGTGTATTGGAAAAGCGTTACGCTTACAATGGCTTGAAAGGTATAGTATGTTTGGTTTTTCCTGGTAGCTATATATTTGTATAGTAATGAATTGTGTCCATACAGTATGTGTTGAAATACTGTTCAGCAGGGCTCTGTAGTCTCCAGTTGTGCTCTCAGGTGGGTGTGTTCTAATGTTATGTGACTCCATCTTCTATCCCCATTCAGGATCATGTCTAAGCTGAATCTGGGCGACATGAACATGCTGCTGTTCCGCTGTGACTCTGAGGAACAGGAGGACGGAGGAGGCTGCTACAACATCCCTTCCTGGACCAGCTTCAAGTACGGTGGCCTGCAAGGTACAGTAAAAAAAATACATGTATTTAACCTTTATTAACGAGGCAAGTCAGTTAAGAACAAATTCTTATTTACAATGATGTCCTACTGTACACCAGCCAAACCCGGACGATGCTGGGCCAAATGTGCCCCGCCCTATGGGACTCCCAATCACAGCTGGTTGTGATACAGCCTGGATTCGAACCAGGGTGTCTGTGGTGACGCCTCAAACACTGAGATGCAGTGCCTTAGACCGCTGCGCCACTCGGGAGCCCAATTTTGCCCCAGTGCACAGTGAGGTGGTCCAGTCAGCACCAGGATTGGGGTCAATTCCATTTCAATTCGGTCAATTCAGAGTAAATTGGAATTTTACAGTTTACTTCCTGAATTGACTGATTTGATCCTAACCCTGGTCAGCACACATTGTGGAAGTTGCCCCAACCACTGATACAGGGTCAGATATTTTTCCATCCCCCACAATGGTTAAGGTTAGGATTTGAGTTGGTTAGCTCATCCTAGAGCTGTGTCTACAAGCAGCTATACACATATTGTTGAATGAAACTGGACTTAGACATTGAAAACGGGATTCATTGTTTTCATGCAGGTCTTCTGTCAGTGATGGCAGACATTCGTCCCAAGAACGACCTGGGCCACCCGGTGTGTGACAACCTGAGACAGGGGGACTGGATGATCGACTACGTCAGTAACAGGCTGGTCTGTCACAGTGGCGCTCTAGGAGAGGTGAGCAGTTTGAGTGACAGTGATTTAAACTGAATAAATGAATCCCATTTAGATTTTTTATAGGCCTAATGATGGTAAGAAGTAACAAACAAGATGGTCTGAACTTGACAATGATTATTGTAAATAGAAATGAATCCTACAACTCAGCCCAGCTAAGGGGTTTTTAAATCAACCACTGTGGTAGCAGTATGATAATAGGAAGATGATTATCATCATTGTCACCATTTTCCGTTGTCATAATTTTAGAGTTTGGTGTTATCCAGATAACATGTGTTGTTTCCAGGTGGGGAAGTGGCTCAAGGCGATGTTCCATTATCTGAAGCACATCCCTCGCTATCTCATCCCCTGCTACTTTGATGCCATTTTAGTGGGAGTCTACACCACGGCTCTTGACACCACCTTCAACAA